>NC_085841.1:126621731-126856731 GCF_035594765.1 Anolis carolinensis | reverse complement strand
TTTCTTTCTTTCTTTCTTTCTTTCTTTCTTTCTTTCTTTCTTTCTTTCTTTCTTTCTTTCTACAAAGTTTAGAAATGATTATTTTTCCTTAACAGTTGGCTTTCTCCCATACTCATTCCCTCTCCCCACCCTGTAGTCCCTAGAACCCTCCAGCCTCCCCCACCCCCTTCCAGTAACACAAAATGCAAGTGCAATTATAAAGTGCAAAGGGTGCAGGAGAAGCATGAGTACAGAGATTTTGTCATACCCCTAGGCAGCAAGAGCACTGAAAACCAACACAGAGGCCAATAACAATATAATATCTTTATTAAAGCAAAATAAGTTCCAAAAGGAATTAAGCAACAAAGTTGAATAAGCAATTGACCTTTCAGGAAAGATCAAAATTAGTCCAATAAGTGAAAGTCTTATGTCCAATATTAGAGTCCAAAATCCAGAAACCGAAACACACTCAAACTTGGCTTGAGTATTGAGTGGGGAAAAAGGAGCAAAGTGACAAGAAGAGTTCTCTGGAGTAAATGTCCAAAAGCAGGATTTCAGGGCAAGGCATAAACTGGATGTGCAGGAGTTGAAACGCAGTCCAAACTTGGCAAGGAGGTAGACCGGAGCCCGGTCTACTCAAGAGTAGCGCACCATCAGGCCGCTTGGATTTCAAGAGCTAGAGACGATGATGCTTCTCAGTTAAAAGTAAAGTTGACACCGCAAAGGAAAGTTCTCAGGGGAATATTTTTATTGAAGTTCATAAGCTCCCCCAAACCAGGTGCCTGACTCCCTAAAACTTCCCAAGAGAACTGAGCTTGTCAGTCACCGCACCAGGTGTCTAACTCCCAAATTCTTCCCAAGAGAACAGGGCTTAGCCATAGTCACCACGCTCCGCTAATCTGGCGCTTCTCCGCAAGCTTTGTCTTTGCGATCTCTCTGTATGCACAAATGCCCTCTTCCGGAGAATCTGGAAGAGCCGGCACTGTTTCAAGGGCATCCTTAATTGGATCTGGCTCGGAGATGTCAACATGAGGCATCTGGAAAGGAGTTGAATCTTGCTGACATGGGAGAAAACCCAGGTCTTATTCGTCCTGGACAGTAATGGCCACAGGGTCAGGGGCCAAAGGTGCCCTAGGCATCACAGATTTGATTTAAAAACTAAAGTGCAAGGCAGGCTATGAGGTATTACAGGCAGGCTATGAGGTATAAATTAAGATTTAGATTCATAAAGTGCCAACACAGGACCAGTCAAGGTAGAGTTAAACTGGGACCAGGTTTAGCAGCAGTAATATTAGATGTTAGATGTTGTTGATTAATGTTCAAGTAAGACAGACTCAGAGTTCCTATGGAGGGGGGGAGCAGTCAGGAGGACTTTACATGTCTCTGTGGTTGTGGCTTATAACTCTTTTCCCCACTGGCCCCACTCCACATGCCAGCTCCGCAGAGCGATCCTCTCTGCTAACCAGCACCGCTGTTCTGCCAGTCCTCTCCCCAGAGGCCTCTGCTTTACTCCCTTCTGCTCAATGTGCTGGCCTCTGGTAATCCAAAGCCCTCTTCTGTCTCTCGGCCTGTCGAGGCGGCCCCTGGAAAAAGGGGCGAGGTGAGGCCCAGTGAGGCCTAGTGAGGGCCCCAGCAATCTGAAGGCCACAGCTCCCTCCCAACCCAGTGAGGCGCCCCAACAAAAGGGGTGAAACGAGGTCCGGTGAGGCCTCCAGCAATCCAATGCCCACAGCCACCTTCTGACCCCACGAGGCGGCCCCGGCAAAAGGGGCAGGGCGAGGTCCAGCAAGGCCCAGTAAGGCCTAACGGGCTCAGCGAGGTAAGGCCCAGGTGGGCCCAGCCAGGCAGCTCCTACATTCTTCTGCTCTCTCCACTCCCAGAGCAGCATCCATCAGCCCTGGGACAGTGGAGAAGCGGCTACAGCAGTCGCAGGCTCAGTGAGGGCCAAGACTGGGCGAAAAGGATGCGGCAGGCAACGAGAGGCGATGGAAGGCCCACTCGTAGCAACCAGCCCCCAGTCCTCCTTGGGGACTCGCTGATGTGAAATGATGTGAAATGATGAGGTAGGGGTAATTTCAAGATCCTAAATTGCAATTTTATTAGAGACTTTAGGATCACTTAGACTCTTTTTAATGGAGGTCTCAGTCCACACTTCTACAAACCTCCAGGCCACAAGTGTAGCAATGGTGGCACCTCGCTCGGCCAGATTCTTTCCTCCTTCTTCCTCCTCAGCTGCCACATCAGTCCACCAAGGTGATTTTCAGTGTCCTAGGTTGCTGTCAATATCAATAATCAAATTATTGTCCATTTAAAAACAATTTCTATTTATTTTATTCTATGTTCCAGACCTCCCGATTCCTCAAATTGTTTAACTATTATAGTATATTATGTGCTCATTCATGCTTATTTGGCTTATGTATTTCAAATGTGTCTGACTGATTTGACTGATGGCCACTACATTCTAGGAGATAACTCATTATACTTCATTTACTATGGCAGCAAATCTGAACAACTATATTGTATGACAATTCTTATCAAAGTCCTATAGAATTATGAATGTTTAATCAGTGTGCCAAGTCCAGATTCTCATGGTTTTGCAATATTTGTTTAAAAACTACTACTAGAAATTCCCTGAGAATTTCACAAATACAATAAAGGTAAGTTATAACTGGCTCATTTGCCAGCAGAAATGTTAGGAGAGGCTTAGGACCTTCCTTATGCTGGCCTAACTTTGTGATAGCATGGTGGCTGTATGGAGGGAATTTGAATATGCCATTAACTCATCTTATTCCCCATTCTACCCCTTCTCTACTCCTAATTTGGCTGTTCTAACAGCAGATTTTAGTTATATAGTTTTGCTGACAAATTACTCTGTCTGAAATATCTTTCTTGTAATAGATGTCACTTAGATGTAATAGAAGAGACTTTTGCTTAATCCTAACATCCTACAAACAATGCATCCTTAAATGGAGATGGTACTGTATGTTTATAGCTATTGTTTCATTAAACAAAAACATTCCCTTTTGTACATTTCCAGTGTTTTATAATATGGTATGTGTTTGTTTCTTTCCTTAGGGACCTTTTCTAGCTTATCAAAGACTAATTTTATGTTGGCCCTTTTTTCTGGGGGGGGAACATAGTTAAGATTTGTCATTTGTCCTGTCTAGTTGCTTACTTTCGCCCAGGGGCTTTTCAAAGCTTCTGCCTACAATAATTCATAAAGTGGCTATAGGGATTTGTTTTTTTTTCTGGATTTCCTCTTAACTCATAATGTAAGAGTCTTTCCGTGACTATTAGAAATAAAGAGAGAAAGAGAGAGTTTTCCTCTGTACCAAGTTTACATATTTCATGTTGAGACCAACAAAATAATCTCCTATTGAACGGAGCACAGATAAATTAAAACGCCAATATTTATTATAGTATTTATCCTTTTAGTGATGTATAAACACTTCTTACCAATTGAATGTATTTACATTGACTTCTATTTGGAGGAAAAATTTATCTGTTCTATACATGATCAACTATATGGATCCAAACCTATAAGTCTCAGCAGAAAGCTAATCTTTAAACATAGACACTCTCACACACACATATATATTCACACAAAGATACATATCCGCATTCTTCTTGAACATTTATTAACACTTTTATAACATCTCCAAGTTGTAATTACCAACTTTGATTTTCTTTTGTTCTTTAGTCTACTGGATTTTTCCAATAAATAATTCCAGCTTTAAAATGATCTGTCAATATTGTTACATTCAAATGGAAATGCCATCTTTCATTACTTCATTTCCTGATATGGTTGGATTGATGCTTGTTTAGTTATTCATTTCAACCCCTTGGAGATAGGTATCTTGAAATGAAATTGGCAAAACAACTTGGTTATGAAATGAAAAATGCAGCCCATTTAATAGGACATTGCTATATAATGCACATTTTTGTCATTGTAGTGATGTCTGCACAGAAAATAGCACTTTCTGCACAGAAAATATTTCTGAATATAAATATTGTTTTTTATGCAGAAAGTCCATTTGGACATTAGGAAGAACTTCCTGGCCATGAGAGCTATTCAACAATGGAAATCTCTGCCTCGGAGTATGGTGGAAGCCACTTCCTTGGGAGCTTTTAATCAGAGGCTGGATGGCCATTTGTCAGGGATACTTGTGCTTTTCCTGTATGGCAGGAGGTTGGACTAGATGGCCCATGTGGTTTTCCCATGTGTCTTTTCCAACTCTATGATTCTACTGTTTTCTATGCAAAACAACCATGTGGACATTTTGTGCAGACTAAATACTGAATTGTGAAGATTCTCTTCAGTCTAGGATTCTCCTTCTGAAATTTTCTTAGCCCCATTTTTAAAACCATTTTAATGCATTGAGTGTTTTTTACATCCTTAGTACTAAGAAGCCAAGTGGCTTTACCTTTAGGGCAAATTGGGTGTTTTAAATTGCAGGTTATTATTGTGTCATTGCACAGTTTAGTGCTTCATATTAGACATCACTAAATGGCTTCATGGCAATGCATTAAAAGATAATATTGACTCACAGCTCATTGAGCTCATTGGTGTTTGTCTATGGGTCATCGCTAGCATGGCCATTTACATACAGCATAATCTTTTACTATGGACATAGGAAAAGTTTAATACACTTAAATGTAAAACCAAATGTAGTGAAATAACTAGCTTCTGTTAAATAAAATTGGTTAATTTCAATCAGATCTTTAATACTTTAAGATCTCAAATACTATAAAATATGAATGTATGCACTGTAATAATCAAGGAAAGTGGACTATTATTTGAGATGAATTTTACACATCTTCATTTTCCCAATATTTTGGCATATCATTTTTTTTGTATCTTTAAAATTCATTCCAGACTGAAAAGGGATCGTTTATTTGATTGATGATCATGTCTACTAGCAACTTGAATGCAATCTCATAGAAATGGTCCTGGTAACAGAATAATTTAAAAATACTGAGGGTATTATTATAGTGTAAAAAGTTTTATATTGTTTTAAACTAATTTTAACTTTTTAAACAGTTTGATGTGCTTCTAGACTGTTTAACGTATTTTTATTCCTACTTTTAAATTAATTTAAATTCATCAAATTGAGTTAATTTACCCCTTCCTGAACTCTTTAGATATAAGACAGATTATAAATATGTTAATAAATGTAATCAGTCAATGAAATCTCCAATAATGGAACACAGTATGTCAAACAATATAATTATAAGCAATACAAATGAAAAGCCAAACAATATCTTGAATAAAAATATTAATGACTTTTTGCTGAATAATGAGAGTAGATTTTGACTGGTACTTTGGTTTAGCAGTGTATAGTGTTGGACTTGGTGATTGAAAAACACATATATTAAAATATAATGTCATCTGCAGGATAGTCAGAAGTTAGTGTGTATTTTCTTTTAATAATAATAATAATAATAATAATAATAATAATAATAATAATAATAATAACTATTTTGCTGTCTTTTGATTTGTCCCTTTGCTTTTTATTGGATATTTTCTCTGGTTTTAATGTATTTTAAATTTCTTGATAAATAATTATAATAAAAATTCACAACAGAACTTAGGGTACAGCTAATTCTTGAATTATGTCACCCAAGCCATATATTCCTGGTACTATGTGAAGCTAAAACCCATAACCGTAGAAGTAACTTTAAAAGCTTGCACCTCAAAAGGAGTAATGTTCTCTTTTGTGAAAAAATAATTCTAATGTAACAAATCCTTTAAATATTGGAAGAAAGAATTGATCAAAAGTAACTATGGACACATCTGTACTGACTCCTTAGTATGAAGGGCTGGCAAATCAACTGTGTGGCAGCTAAATGAAGCACAGACCTGATCTGGGTTAACATGGGCAAAAGCTGCCACATTAATCCCAGAATCCAAAGCAAACTGTGATTTTGGACCCATGACATTCCATAAGCCGTGCTGTTCATTCATCATCTAGGTGATGTTGGATGGAACCACAAGGTGCTCAGAGGTGATTCCTACTCTCTTCCCTCCCGCATCACTCTGGTGCCCTAGCCAATGTCACTCACAAGTGCTGAGAAACCAGGACAACCCATGTCACACCCTTTAGCCACTGCAATGAGGAGAACAGGAAGGGACACTAAGGGTGGCTGTCCGGTGGTGCCAAACTGGGTTCAGAGCTGCTGGATGATCAGGACTTCCTCCCGAATCTGCAGTAGCTGTGGGGAGTAACATTTTAAACTATCCCAAGGCTGATCAAGTGTTCACTACTCCAGATCAGCCTCAGGATGAGTGATTAAAGTAAATCCACTCTTTGATAATCCTAAGGTGACTCTATCATGGGGTTATTTTGGCAGAATAGTATGACTTATCCAAGATCACTCATTTTTTTCCACAGCCACATAGCAAACTAGTTAATTACTTGATAGCTAGCAACTGTATATTTGTAAAAAGTTACATCAAAGCTATAGTTTTTTGGTTTTTTACTACAAATGGGGTAAAGCATTTTTAGCATAGAAAGTTGCACATTTCTGAAGCTGTGATAAATTTATCCAAGAAGAAAATGCATCACATCATTCTTTCATTTGAACCTCTAGAAACAATTCAAGGTGCTAGTGATAAAACTTTAAAACCCTAAATGGCTTAGGTCTAAATAACTATGAAGATTGTCTCATTTCATATTCCCATTTAGTGGAAACTCTTTCCCTTCATCTTCCAATGTGCCTGAGGCAGCTTTAATCAAACTGTGGAACTTCTCTACTTGGGAGGCCTATTTGGGCAACTATCTGTGTTCAACCACTTCAACAAAACTTTTTAAAAGAGGCTTTTAATCTCATTAAGATTTTAATGATCAATTCCATTTCTTTTCATTTTATTTAGTTCCAGTTAGTCTGCCCCTCACCAATTGCAATGCCCTCTACTTCTATTGTTGTCTGCTTTTTCTATAGAAGGGGCATTTCTAACATTTCAGTGTTAGTACAGATTTATTTTAAGTGTCATGATCACATCCTATCAAATCCTGGGACTTGCAGTTTGGTGAGCACACTTATGGCTGATCATTGTAAATGCCCCTCCCTACCTGCAAAGTGCAAGATTCTATCGATTTTGGCCATGATAGTTGAAGTAGAATCATCGTGCTATAATTGTATAGTATGAAATTGTGCAAAGTTGTTTAATCTGATTTTAAAATGATGTTAGCATCTTATTTTAAAGTGGCAAGGTGGAGTAAGTTGCTTGGCTTCTTTATGGCATGCAGCTGCTTCTGGGCTTTTTGAGTATGGTTATGACCATTAGCTAAACAGTGAGGAAGCAACATACTGAAGCAGACGGCAAAGAAAGTGTTTTGTTTGAATCTCCTTTCTCCTTGGCTCTCTGGGCCAGTCAAATGTTCATTAGCCCCAATCACGATGGCAGTGGCCAAGAAGGAAAAGAACTGTATTTCAACAATGGCACAATACCTGATTTTCCCCACACTCAGTCATATTCATTCCTTGTACAAGGTGGGGAACCTGTTACATAAAAAAAAAGAAAAAAAGAAAATAGTCTTAGCACATTTGTTGTTTTGTTTGTAATTGTTTTCCATTATTATCACTAATATTATGAAACTTATAAGTGGTAGATTGTAGAGAGAAGCTGCATACTCATGAAACTACAGTGAGAATGTAAAAAGGAGGATTCACCAGTTGAATATCATCCTAACATGCCACATACAAAGGCAAAGAAACTTTGGCAGTGGTATGGCAGAAATCCTGAGAAGCGTTGAAGACACTGGACTGTAGGAGTCTGTCATAACTGAGGTTCAAGGAATCATGTGTAGATAGAATGTGTCCTATTTCCCCCTTTGCCTTCTTTCAGGGACCGCAGGGCTTTGTTTGAAGCTGCCATCACTGCCGCAGCTAGGATGAGGCTTCTACCTTCCTACCACTCTCAGCATTCTCTCTTTTGGCCCTCCTTCTGTACCCCTCTTCTCCAGCTCCATCTCTTCTCAATTCATAGGGAAATGCAGAGGAAAGGAATCATGTCAGACACATGAGAAAAAAGGGGATGAGGGATAGATAGGGGAAGAGGAATACAGAAGGGCTGACACTTCTGTTGGAGGAAACGTACCTACTTTGGGTACCAAAGGTGAGTGAAAAATACATTCTTGCTGCTCCTTGTTCCACAAGGCTGCCTATAGAAACTCACTTTCGTCTGTTGGCATGCTCTCACATAACTTTCAAAGCAAGCTGATGGAGGGGTGTGCCAAGGAGACAATGCAATTTTGCTTGTAACCAGGTGAGTTACTTGTTTTTTTTCCAAATTACCATATTTGCTTGAATCTAATGCACAACATTTTTGGCTTAGTGCTTAGACAAAATTGAGATGCACCCTAGATTTGATGGTACATTACAATCACATGCCAAAAGGTGTTTTTCCCCCTCCATCAGGGTGAGACTAGCAAATTTACCCTCTGGCTGATGGTGGCTTCCCACCCCAAGCCTTTCTTCTTCGTCTCCCAACTGATCATCTCCCAGCTGAGAGACAGAGGAGAAAAGGCAGCCCTTTACCTCCCTGACCATTTCTCCCCAATCATCCCAACTTGGGAAACAGAGGAGAAACTGAGCTGCTTTCCCTCCCTGGGAAAGAGAGAAGAGAGTCAAAAGATGATGCCAGACTTTCCAAAGCCCAGCCTTCTTCCCCAGTGGGAGGGAAGAGGGGGGGGAGAGAGACCAGAAGTGGGAGGGAAGAGGGGGGGGAGAGAGAGAGAGACCAGAAAAAGTTGAAGGCAAATGGAAGACTTAGTGAAACTTCCAAAGCTCAGTCTTCTTTCCCAGCTGAGAGCGAGGGAGAGAGAAAAAGAGAGGAAAGGGAGAAAGAGGTAGGAGGCAGAAGCTGTTTCCCAACAGGCCACACAAAGTGATTTTTTCCAACTCCTTCACCTGAAATATAACCTACCATTGAGGGTCTCCCTTTTAAACATTAACTAGCACTGATCTTGCTTAGTTTTCAAGACCAGATAGGACTTCCTGTTCTTACTTTAAAACCTATAGAGTTCTGGGGCTTGTAGTTCAGTGAGCCAAGGAGTTCTTTTGCTGAGAATGGGAAATCCCCTCCCTAAACTTCAAGCCCCCAAATCCTGCAGGAACAGAGTCTAAATCCTTTCTTTGGGTGATTGCTTTTGGAGTATTCAGTCCCCAGAATTCCTTGCAGTAAGTCAGGGGAGTTTTCCATGTGATTTGCTTGTGGTTCCCTTTTGCAGCTCTAAGGAGATTTGGGGGCTAAAGTCAAGGACTCCAACATAGCCCCCCTAGGATGCAGCAACACTGCAGAATTAATGCAGTTTGGCCCCACTTTTAATTGCCATGGCTTAGCACTATGCAATCTTGGGAGTTGTAGTTTAGTGAGGCACCAGCATTCTTTGGCAAAGGTGGCTGAAGACCTTGTAAATTACTGCCCCCATGAATCCATAGCATTGAACCACAGCAGTGAAAGCGTTGTCAGACTGCATCAATTTCAGTGCAGATTCACCCAAGGACTTTGGAATCACCTAAGATGCACCTATACTGTAAACATGTATGCTGTTTGAGAACACTGAGAATATCATTATTCAGTATATGGAATCCTGGGATTTGTAATCTGGGAAGGCACTAATCCTCTTTGGCAGAGAAAGCTAAAGAGATGTAGAAATACAATTACCAGGATTCCATAACAATGAGCCAGGGCAATTAAAGTGGTGTCAAGCTGCATTCATTCTATAGCATAGATTCACCTAATGAAGCTGAGGCAGGATGAACAGGAGAGGCTCCTTGAGGGAAGAAAGGTTAAGTATTTCTCTGGTTTTCCTTTCAGTTGCTGGAAGATTTGATGTCCTTAGAAGCAGTTCTAAGAAGGCAGAAATTGTAATGCAGATCTTTTCTGGCCAAAATTTAAAGAGTGCAATATTGTGGCTACACGTTACATTTGTCAGCAAATATAGTTTTTTTTTTCAGGGTTTTGAAAATTGAGGTGCGCATTACATTTGATAGAGCACTAGATTTGAGTAAATATGGCATTTTGCTAGTTTTCATGGGAAACATGAAACCATTGAATTTTTATTTGAATGTAGATACAATCCTGAAATATATCTATTACTTATTACAGTAGAGTCTCACTTATCCAGCATTCGCTTATCCAACGTTCTGGATTATCCAATGCATTTTTTTAGTCAATGTTTTCAATATATCGTGATATTTTGATGCTAAATTCATAAATACAGTAATTACTACGTAGCATCACTGCGTATTGAACTACTTTTTCTGTCAAATTTGTTGTATGGCATGATGTTTTGGTGCTTAATTTGTAAAATCATAACCTAATTTGGTGTTTAATAGGCTTCTCCTTAATCTCTACTTATTATCCAACATATTCGCTTATCCAACGTTCTGCCAGCCCGTTTATGTTGGATAAGTGACACTCTACTGTAGTACCAAATTAACCAACTACATTATCAGTTTTAGTACACTATGCTTTTGTCCTGCAGAAATATTTATAAGATGAACATTTATAGAGGTGTATATGAATATTGCAGCATATCCAGTGTGCTTGTTTCTCTTGCAGAAATATGCATAAAACAAAATCAGGCCTTTAACTGTAACTGCATCAGACCTTCATCTGTGGATATGATATGGCTACCCTTATAGAATAACAAATACAGCATTCCAAAACATATAAATTATTCACAGCCACTCATATGAAAATTCAACAGTTTCTATAAAAAGAGGTCTCTATGGGGATGTTCCCCTGATCACAGCCTCTTTCACTGGACTGATTAATTAATTTGGGGTAAATATCATCCTTTGGCTCTGTCCTCAATATTTAAACACACATTAGAATAATTAGTGCATGCATAAGTAAGTGTGACTTCAGTGAGCAAATGTCACATTTTAAAAATTCTCTTTTGAGAATGTGATGATCAAGGTATGATTAAGATAAAGGTGAGGGGTGACTTGGTTTTGCTTTGTTTTATAGGAATTTACAAAAAAAAACATATTTCACATTTTAGATGCAAAGAACCTAAACGTTTAAAAGTGTATATACTTCCATATGTATGTGGATGTGGAGAACTGAAACAAGTGAGTTTGTCTAGGCACTGAATACTTAGCTCTTAGAGGCCTGGTTTTGGAATATCTTATTGAGCCATGTTTGTAGCAATGTTAAGTTGTCAGTTCTTTCCCTTTCCCACTCATAGACACTTAGTTTTAGATTAGGCATGTGTAAAAAATTCAGAAGAGTCAGAAATCATAAGAATATCTGCAGTTTTGTAAGTTGGAATCCATGTTCAAAGTGTTTGTGTGGCCCAAACCAAATATTTTAGAATTAAAACTTACCCCATACTTTTTGTTTTAGTTTTGTAAATCTCAGAAAGCTCCCAAAGTCAGTTTCATATTCAGTGCAAGGAAGCAAAGCCATTAAGCTAAAAAGGCTGCCTGCCTAACCATTCCTTTCTCTGGTATTAATGGACTCTCATCTTGGCATTAAGAGAGGTGAAAAAAGAGAGCAGTGCATTTTGGGAAGGGGAGGAGCCCTATGCCAAAGAATTCAAAAGGCTCTGCCCTAAACTACATTTCCCAGTACGCATTAGCACCAGAAAGCCCTGATTAGGAGGAGATTGGTCTGTAGCCAGCCAGAGTTCCAAAACATTTGTTAATATTCTACACTATGATTTCTGTTCCTGGGTTATAAATGGCAGTTCCCAATAGGTTCTGTCATAAAAACATGGCAAAAGTTTATTACATGGCAGAAACTTTGTATTTGCGCAAGGGACATCATCCTATATATAGCATATTTTGCTTTGTTAAGTCTCCACCAATTTAGCAGAGTTTCTGGAGTAGAACAACTACTTTCAAAGTAAGGACTACACAATTAAACAGGGAATAACACTTTGAAACTAGGAACAGATTTTAATTACTATTAAAATGTTATTTATAAATACTGAAAATTCATCAAAAATCTGTGGATAACTGAAATTGGTGGGCTAACAGTGGTAAATGTGCTCTACCATTGTAGCAAGTTTCACCCCAATAGCTTTAAAAATTAGGGAGATAAGAGCCCCTGAATTTTTCCCAATTATAGTAATTCAATTATAAGCAATTACTATAAAGTAACAAAATTTTGTCTTGTTATAGTAACATTTTACTAAGTATACTTTAGAAACACTTGAGAAATGAAGCACCAGCACCCCCCAATCTTGTTATGACTTTTGAACAATTTTTAATGGACCGCACATCCATATTCCATATGATGGGAGAGATAACATATTCCTCCTCCTGCTGTCCGAGCAATGGCATTTGTACTGTAGCTGTATCTGCAGTCAGGCTGGACATCTTTGTAGGCACAAACCCATAGCTTAATTCTTGAGACTAGCCAACTCCTTGATGAAGGCCCTTTCATATTACAGTCCACATGTACTGAGACTTTGAGGCCATGTCATTATTGTCTCTTATCCTTAAAAGCCAAAGAAAAAGCCAACGAACCAGCATCCTCCACAAACATGTACACAAAAGATGGCCTACATAGCCCTGAGTTGTGAGCAGACTCTTTGAGAAGTACACTTCTCCCAGACAATGTAGCATTGGGAGTGCGGTGAATGGAATGTCACCAAGTGCCTGTCTCTCTGTCTATATATCTCCCTACCTAGCTCCAAAGCTACCACCTGAATCCAATGCTGATAATGAATGTTGGGTGAGTTAGGTGCCAAGTACTTAAAGGAAGGCAAATCAGTAAAGTAGCTGGAAATTCCTTTATATTCATATGTCCCCTCTCCCCAGCCACTCAAGAACCATCGTGATTCTGGCTAGAGGGAGCACCCTTTACATCTACAAAAAATACCCTTTGAAGTCAGCCCTCCCCTGAAACCCAAATATGAAAGCAGGATACCATCTTTTTCACAACATGAGACCAATCTACACTGACCCATCATCCCAGGGACAATCTGTTGTGGCAATGCCATATACACACACAAACACATACACACACACAAAAGGCAAGAGCCCCAATTGTATTGTATTCAGTTCAACATTGCCAGATGACCATTCTTCCTATTCTCTGTGTTTTGGTGGTCTCCAGATATGACAAAAGTCCTGCTTGTCACTCATTATCAATTCAACCACCATGACACAGAGAACGGAAGGAGTAAGTGCCACCTAAATCTGGCAAACATGGGATCGTCATGTAAATTGTTCTGTTTTGGAATTAGCCCAAGAGTTTACAAGAATCCAAAGTTGCTGGTTGCTCTAAATTCTGAAGCAACCCACAATTTTGGTTAATGGTGGTCACTGCCATCATGGAGCTTATTTCGGGACCCTTTGTGTCAGTGTAAATGTGCTCACGAATTCATTTCCATTTTAAAAAGTTTGGTATGCTACAAAAAGTAGGAGAAAAGGGAAGGAGGAAAGTGTGGTTATAATATATATTCTCAGTTGGATAAATCAAGCTCAATATCAGAATGATATAGCATTGTCTGATCCAACTAGTATAACCATTACCTTCCCCCGGTTCTTTCTATGACCAGTACCTTTAGTGTATTTGAAGGTAACTTAGTGTTTTATCATAAACAATATCATTTCCATTTTTTCATATATTGTTGCAATATCTTTAAAGGAAGAAAGCTTTGTAAGTCACAATGATATGTAAGATTTGTATAAATATGTTTGCCTTTGGAAATTTCTGACATGGAGAATAGGAATGGAGATATTCTAAGATATTATGGGAAAGACAGGGTTTCAGGGTAAGTCAAAGACTTTCCCCCTATGGTTCTATACGAAAGTTCAGCTCAGAGTACTGTATATCTGTTAGCATTATTCTCTTATAAAGTATTTCTCCTTGTTCTTCTGTCTTTTATTTCTCCCTCCCTTTTCAATGTACATTTATCAGAAGGGATGGAGAAGCTCCCAACACACACACACACACACACACACACACACACACACACACAGAGGCACTTTGACTAGAGATGTGAAAACCAAATCAGGCCCCATTAGATCAGTTGGAGTGTTTTCTGAGGTAAAGCAAGCTTCCCTTTGAAGCTAACATGACTAAAATGATGTGCCTAGGGATGTAAACCTTTGCTCATTTCACTCTTGCATGCAAGAACAAAGAATTTCAAGAAGGTTTTCTTTTTCTCACCTGGGTGATACTGTGAGTGCTTTTGAACATTTTGAATATTCAATAGCTTTTTGGAACTATTTTGAAAAAATAATTTACACAAAAACTATAAAATGTTAAAAAGTTCTCATTTATTGACTTACTTTTTGCAATCAGTGTGCCTCAATGTTTTAACACATATTTTGTCATCAAATATGATAATGACTATCTTATATTGAATTAATGGATTTGTAACCTAATTTTACAGATCTGTAACCAGTAATATTTTGCATCCAAAATTGTGACACTATTGTCATCACCATAAGTGCCCCATCCCATACCTATCTTAACAAACGGAAGTTGCACTAAAAGATGGAAGTATGGAAGTCTTCAGACAATTGGACAAATAGAATGATGTTTCCAGAACGTCCTGTCAATGAAAAATATTGACGATCAAAGCAGATCTCTTCATCATTCCTTATAAACAGATCAAAAGTAATATCTGTAGAGCAAATCATAGCTATGAACAAGAGATAAAGGAGACATTTATTGGCCCACCGTGCATTTTTTGGTCAAGTTGACATCTTTATATTAGTCTAATTCAGAGGTCCCCAAACTAAGGCCCACAGGCTGGATGTGGCCCTTCAAGGTCATTTACCTAGCTGCCAGCCTTAACCTAAGACTTAGGGTCGCCCTAAGTCTGAAATGATTTGAAGGCAGAAAGACAACACTATGTAACACATTTTTTTTGTTTCTGGGTTATAAATATCATTTTCTAATTGGCTCTATCATAAAAACATAGAAAAGGTTTATGAACATCCAGAAGCACATTTTGCTATAGTTTTTCAATGAATATCTCATAGAGTCTCAAACCATTCAACATAGGCCCCTTCCACATAGCTGAATGAAATCCGACATTATCTGCTTTGAACTGGAATATATGGCAGTGTGGACTCAGATAACCCAGTTCAAAGCAGATATTTTGGGAGTTTCTGTTGTGACTCAGCCTTTGTTTGACTCTGATGAAGATTCTGGGATGCAGTTTTAGCATGATGGGATTCAGGTTCAGGATGAGTTTCAAGATGACTCTGATGGGAATTATGGGATTCAGGTGCAGAGTGTTCCTGCTGTGGGAGATGAGGAGCAGGGAGGCTTTCCCATGGGAAGAAATGATGTTGTTAATGATGATGGTTTTCAGGTGCAAGAAGCAGAAAGGGTTCCCAGCCTCAGTTTGATAACATTAACAAGCCCTGTGACCTTGAAAGCTAAAGCGATGAGGCCGCTTCTCTAGATCGGGCTAGTCGTCTGGAATTTCGGGGGTTGTGCAGAAATCTCAGAATAGCAAATAAGAGGGAGGGCAACGGGCAAAGAAATGCCTTCATGTTATGCTATTAAAACAGACTGCTGAGAGGGAAATCTTCGTCAAAGCAATTTCCTCACTTGAATCAAGAACCAACTCTACTCTCCTGTATGTCACGCCCAGGCAGCGGAGCACTAAGAACCAAACACGGAGGCCAAATACAATCTAATATCTTTATTAAAGAAATATTATAGTAGAATAAAAACAAGTAGAAAATGTAGTCCAGCAATAGACCTTTCAGAGAAGGTCAAATATAGTCCAGAAATATATTGTCCAATATATAATATTAGAGTTCAAAGTTGTAATCCCAAAACCGAAACACACTCTACTTCCAAGCAGTAGAGTGGGGAAACGTCCAAAGTATTTCTAAAGTTCAAAGTAAGTCCAAAGCAAGAACTGGAGACAAGGCTAGATACTTGAGACAAGATCCAAGGCTGGAAACACGACGAGATAGTTCATGAAAACTTGACAAGGCAAGGCAAGGCAAGGAAACTGGAGTTGCAGACTTAAAACGCAGTCCACACTAGGCTGGAACCGAAGTTAATCCTGAAGTTGATCTGTTGACTCCGCACAGAGTCCTCGGTGCGGGAAACTTTTAAGGAAGTTCAATCTTCCTGCAAAGCAGGTGTCCAGAGCTTCCTTTCCCAAGGGAAAGAGAAGCGAAACACATCTTCCTGCAGCTGCGTTCCTCCCTGCAAATTCCCAAGAGAAACTTAGCTAATTGGCGTTCTGCCTGGCTGCTAATCTGGTGCTTTTCCTTGTTTGTTCTTTTTGACCCCGACTCGCAGCATCGGACTCTTTTCTCGCAAAGGGCGGAGAGGCGCTGGGAAAAACTTGTTCAAGGTCCATTTTAATGGGCTCTTGGCAAGAATGGTCAACAACCGGCATCTGGAATGATTCCGTCTCCTGCTGAGACGGCAAAAAACCCATGTTGTCATCTTCATTATCCATGATGGCGCTAGGGTCAGAACTCTGAGGCCCATGAGACATCACACTGTATTACTTTGTAGCCTGGATGTATTCTTGTTTCTGGGACTTGGCTTCTTTTGAAAGGACCTTGTTTCATGCTTAATGTTTCTATGGATTTGTTTCTTGCAGCCTCGTTTTTATAACTATCTTTTGGAACCAAACTTTTACCTTTTATGAACTATCTTTTCCTTATTTCCTAATAAATTACAAAAGACTACGTTCTGTGTGCAGCCTGGTGTCTTTAACAAGGTGACGCTAACCTGAGGTGCAACAGTTTCTGCCTTGATATTCTGAGTTATATGGCTGTGTAGAAGGGACCTTAGTTTATGGCAGTCACAAAAAAATGAAGTTTCTGGAGTATAACAAATACTTATAAAGTACTGCACAGTTAAAAAGGAAATAACACTTTGAAACCAGGAACTGAAAATGTTTCAAATTTTGTTACATAGTGCAATCCTAATTAACTGGACTATCTTATCAGCCAAAAGCAAGTTTATGGTGGTTAAATTGCTTTTCAAAATATTGTATTGTTCTTTCGTGTTTTTTGCACTACAAATAAGATATGTGCAGTGTGCATAGGAATTTGTCCATTTTTTTTTTCCAAACTGTAGTTTGGTCCCTTAATAGTCTGAAGATCATGAACCAGGCCTCTACTTAAAATGTTTGAGGACTCCTGTTCTATTTCATCAACACTAATAATTTAACAATAATTTATTTCTTATATGACCATGAGAATGTGATAAAATTCTCCCATCAAGTATATAGAGGACACAGAAATGGAATAGCCAGTGGATCCATTGCACAAACCTATTCCTAGATTTATGGTTGCTCCTCCTGTGACACTCTGGCTTGTATGTGGGCCATCCAAGTTCTGAATCCTTTTTCTGATAGAGATACTTCACTGAGAGAACTCCCCTATAATCCAAAGTAGCTATAAGAGGGCTGAGCATAAAAGCAAATTTGAATTTGCTTCCCAAACATCTTTGATATAGCATAACACTTAAGCTGTGTAACAGCAGAACAAAAAAAATACTAATGTGCTGTCAAATAGAGGCATTATACTCCTTTTATTTGATAATCTTTAAAAATGTGTCTTGGCATAATATATGAGTTCCACAATCTTTTCACACACATAAGTGAAAGATCTGGAATGTGAGTTCCTAACCCACACATTGGTAAACAAAATGCCCACAATGCTCACAATGAATGGGTGGGACTTCGCTCCAGTGCAGAGCAGGGTTGTACATAATTTTGTGACTCATTGCTGAACGCACGTGTTATATCCCAATGTCTTCATTCCAGGGAGGAAACAACCAACTCTCTTGGTTTGTCTCTGTAAATGGAGAAATGGAGTGGGATGGTTCTCTCATGCTGAAATTCTGCTTTTTCTAAAATTTGTACTCCAAACCTTCAGAGTTCCAGTGCTGTCAGCTAGTGTACATCTCATCATTTTCTCTCTCCTCTCTGGATTTTCTTCTTTGCAGCTGAAACAGTTATACTCTGAAGCTCTAGTTCATCAGATGTCTGATTTAAAAATATACATCTCATTGACTCAAATGCAAGTGCCTAATCTTATGAACACATATGTAGTGCCATTTATTTTAGTAGGATTACTTGTAACCTCTTTACAAAATTGTGCAAACTCAGAGCAAGACTGATTATACTTATATATGTTATAATGGGCAACAAAGGAGATTATGGCAATGTCTGGATGCTGCAGTTCCTCAAAGGCATTCAGCTTGCTTACAATTTAATTTACCTCTTATTAAACTCTGTTTTTTCAGATAAAGGTTGTATCATCCTTTAAAGGGGAATCTAATATGTCACCACACCTTTCCAAATGTATTAATTGCATTTATGTTCCAAATTGCTGTTCATCAATAGCTAGCAAAGCTGTGCATATGGTAAAGGATAACAGTCTTCATAAAGGTAGGTAATGCAATACAGTATCTCACCATACAAGTACAGAAGGAGGTCAATCAAATCCTAACTGATTCAGACATAGCACAAGGATTGGCACTGAGCTTGAACATCTCTCTTCTCGTTCTTTCCCATGCTCACATATCTGGCTGCAGAGGAAAATCTTGGTTCATCTACAGGGCAATCTGATACATGTCTGTTCCAAAAGAGGTGCCACTGAGTTCACTGGGGATGGGTTCCAAGTAAATGCAAATAGGATTGCAGACTAATCCAACACTTCCTTCTGATATCGAATGAGTCCAAATTTGTGGTTTAATCATTACCAGCAAGCAAGATTTCAACCTACAGCTTGGTCAAACACACCTGTGATTATGCAGTGGATGACACTGTGGGAAAGGATGTGCATTTCATAGCCTTCGTGGATAGAGGCCAGATGCTCTCATGTATGGTATAAAACATCAGAATGCTGCATGTGATGACAACAGAGCCAAAGGCCTAAATTGCCCCTTCCCATGCCTCTTTGGATTGCCACTGCATGTCTACCCTCCCATTTTCAGCGCAGTGTGAGCTCCACTGGTCACATCAGAGCCAAATAGGAATTCACTCCCCTTTATCTGTTTTTAATTCCCACACCAACCCAATTGGCTAAGGGTGATGTTGGTGAATAGGCTGTCAGTGGTAGAAGTGAGTTGGAGAATGTGAGGCTTCAGTATACACTCTGGCCGTGCCAACCTTATGCTGATGGGAATGACTCTTGAACAGGAGATGAAGTCTACCCTTGAAGATTTGCTTTCACTTATAACATCCTGGGACTTGTGTAGGAGTGCTCTGGGTTTACCTTCCAGTAAATACCCAGTTGGGATGTAACCAAACTATTGGATTGTCCTTAGGTGTTCTGTCCAAGAAATGGCTGAGGATGTTATCTAGCCATAGTAACCAATAGAGGTGTGCATTTTTGTCTGACTCATAATTTGGATCTGATATGTTAAATTTTGTACTTAGAAGGCAATATCTGATATGTGGGTGTGGCCCATGCCAAAAATTTAAGAATCGAAACTTACCTCATACTTTTTAGTTTTGTAAATCTCAGAAGGCTCCCAAAGCCAGTTTCCTTTTCAGTGCAAGGAAGCAAAGGAAAGCCAAAAAGACTGCCTTAGTGCCTTGTGACACAAATGACTATGTAACTTACAAAATAACCCTTTTTGCTCTATCTGCAAAAAAGTTTCCAGAGACCAAGTTAGATAAAATTGCCATTAACTGCCAAGGAAATTCTAAGGGTTAATTGTATCCTCTTCCAAAATGTATTTTCATTGTTGTTAACTTGCATTGTTTCTGCTCTTTGTTGTAGCACAATTATGGTTTCTGTTTAATATGATGCTCCGAGGGCACTATTGTGTGCATGTGGTGATTTTTTGTCATGGCCTTGGGCCCGTACAATAAATTATTTTGATGCTGATTCCTTGCCTTTTCTCTAAATTAATGGAGTCTCAGCATTAGGAGCAGGAAAAAGAGGGAGCAGTGTTTGCTGGGAACAGCACCAAACTATGAGAAATATAGTTTGGGCAAAGACGAGCTCTATGCCAGAGAATTCAAAAGGCCCTGCCCTAAACTACATTTCCCAGAATACATCACAATCAGAAAGCACCAATCAGGGTAGTGGAGAGAGAGAGAGTAGTCCCTCCCTAACAGCAGCCAGCTGTTGAATCTCCAAAATGGTTGAATCTCCAATGAATGGTTGAATCTCCAAAAAGGAGAACTGATGGATACTTCTAGTAAGTAAATCTCTGTGCTGGGGTGGGAAGAAATCCCTAAATGAATACTCCCCTCCCAAACTATAGGAGAAACAAATTTATTAGTTTAGAGGCTGAGTGGATATCTGTCAGTAGAGTTTTAATTATGCCCTTCTGCCTGGAAGAAGGGGGTTGGACTAGATGGCTCTTGGGGGTCCCCTTCAACTCTAGGATTCTATGAAAATGTGCAATTGGTTAATATTGGTTCTTATTGATTAATATTAGAGACATTCAATGAGATAGCTGTTGTGGCTTTTTTTAAAAAAGGTTTTGTCAAAACTTTTTTTAAATCCCTAAAATCAGTAGATGCATGACTATTTCTGAAAACTGGGGGGAATTATCCTCTGTTATCTTCTGTCCTTGTATAGAAATGTCAAGGAGATAGCTCTTGTAGCTTTTTTTAAAAAAACGTTGTTTGTAAAAAAATTGAAAATTCCCCAGAACCCCATGGATATGTGAAACATTCTGAAGTTTGTTGGGCTACCATTGCAGCAAGTTTCACCCCAATTAATTTAAAAATGAGGGAGAAAGGAACCCCTGAAATTTCCCCAATTATAGTAATTTATGCACAATTACTGTAATGAAATTGTAATGAAATTTTGTTAATCTCATTATAATAACAAATTTTAAACTAACTATACTTTAGAAACACATTAGAATCAAAATGCCAGTGCCCTCCAGTTTTGTAATGATTTTTGAACCATTTATAATGAATTGGACATCCCTAGTAACCAGTATTAGTAGCTATCTTGCAATCTCTTTTTAGTTTTAAACATCCTATTTAGTTTTGCTGAAAATGGCTATTGTAAGTCAGTCAAAACTAGTGAAACAGTATGATTAATGATGGGGATGATTGCTCATATGCCTTACAGATTACACTTTTCCCTTCCCTTTTCAAAAAACAGTGATGCATTTCTCATTTTTCACTTTGTTTCTAGTTGTGTGTGCATGGATGACACACCTCCAATAGAAGAACATAAAGATGACACAAACACAGGGTTGGGATAAAAATGTCCACAACTTGTTTATTGATTACAGAAACGAGGGTTGGCAGTCACGCATGGGTCCTGGATCAAGGATCGGGCAGCCTGCTGCTAGCCAATACTGCTAACCTCACCGGGGTACTCACAGAACAATACAGGACCAATGTTACTGGTGAACTCCTAGTAACCAGCAGATGCTTCCCCCTCCTTACAATAAGGGGGGGGGGAGTAAGCAAGCCAGATCAACGGTCCATGCCATACACCAACCTGGAAGTTGTGACAAAGAACAGTTAACTGGAATCACGAACAAAACAAATATGCAGGGTAGGTGGGATGAACAACCGATGCAGGCATGGTGCCTGAGGTTGGCCCAGTGCAGCATTAAGTAGGCTGCTGTGTCAGGACCCATGTTTCCCGGGCCTTCACATTGGCGCCGGGAATCAGGCCCCTGACATTCCCGCACATTCCTGGACTGATAAGCAGGCCGGGGCCGGCCTTGAGACACCAACGGACAAAGGGGGTTTTTGGCGGGCACTATGCGCGGGTTTTTCACCGAGCGGGAATCGCATGTTTGAATGTGGGGGGAGGGTTTATAAAGGGACCCGAGGGCATCACCCAGCACTCTTGGCTTCTTATGCGTCAGTTATCCTTCAGTAAACGTTCACCTTGTTTACGCACCGGTCTCGCGTCTTCATTCTCGAGCGGCTGGAGTGAGCTGACAGGCAAGCCAAGAGTACTGGCGCCATCCTGTGTTACAGTGAGGCATGGAAATGGACAAAGAGGAAGAAACTTTGATCGGAGCAGAGGGGGGCATGTCCCTCTCCGAACAGTTCGAGGGGTTTGCCGCCGTGGCGGCCTCTACCGCATATGCGCACCCTAACGGGGTCACCCGCAGACGAGAGAGGCCGCGGAGGGACGACGCGGAGCCCAGAAGCGATTTGAGCTTCGTATCCCCACAGAGACTAGAGTTCCTGGAGGAGAGAATGGGCGCCCTCGAAACCACGCTTGATGTCATGTCAAAAGCGATGGAGCGCCTCGCCCCTCTCCTCGCGGCAAGCTGGGAGGGAACAGCCCGGGCCGAGTCCAGGCAGACGATGGGCGAGGAATGGGCCCAGGGGACCCAGAGAGACATGGGGGCCCGCGCCAAAACCCAAACGGGACTCGCGAGGACGGAGGGGGGCGACGACGGCGGTAGCGAGGACAAAGGAAGACCCCAGAGAGAGCTGTCGGATTTCCCCCCCCCGGCGCCCCCGGCACATGCCGGGCGCGGCGCTGGTCATCGAGGAGAAGCGGCGGGGCATCATCACGGAGCCCCAGGGGACATGCAACGCGCCGGGCTGTGGGGACCGCCTGCCCCATTCCCACAGCAGAGAAGGGAGGAGTTGAGAATTGAGTACGAGGGGGAACCCTCTGAGCTGGACTTTTTCCTGACCACCGTCAGAGGCTTCATGGAGGACAACGGACAGACTTTTACGTCTGAAGCCAGTCGGGTTAGGGCCATAGGAGCCGCCTTGAGGAAAGCAGCTGCGGGTTGGTACGTGCAGCTACATGCCAGGCGCGACCCCTGCCTGAACTCTGTACGGCAGTTCCTGGCAGCGCTGGAAGGCCGTTTCCGCGATCCGCTGGAGCAACTCCGGGCGAAGGAGGGGCTGAGAACCATCCTCCAGGGGCAGAGGTCAGTCTCCCAGTACGCGGAAGAATTCCAGAGCCTAGCAGAAAAGGTTAGAGACTGGAGCGACGTGACGAAACTGGAGTGCTTTAAGGAGGGGCTGAGACCTGAGCTCCTCTCCTGGGCGGCACACAGAGATGACCCAGGGATGCTACAAGGCTGGATTCAGCTGGCAGGGCGCGTCGAGACAACACTAGCTCAAGTGAGGAGACAACGAGGAGGCGGAAGACCACAACGACAGCAATCCCAGCCGAGCGGAGGGACCAGGAGGCCGGAGAGACCCCCCTCCGGGAAACAAACCGAGGGAAGAGGAAATAACAACAAGGCATGGAGCGGATGTTTCGTGTGCGGGCGTGTAGGGCACCGGGCTGCCGAATGTTGGCAGCGAAAAGGGGAAGGGGGCAACCAGCCCAACCCCAAGACTGCAGCCGGAAAGTGGGCAGAGGAGGAAACTCCGGGAGGAAGCCGACCTGATGAGCTAGCAAGTCATGACAAAAGAATGCTAGTTATGCCAATTAGAATAGAGGGGAAGGACAAACGCGCCACATGTAAAGCCTTTATCGACTGCGGGTGCTCAAGGAACATCGTTACACCCGAACTAGCAGGGGAATTGGGATGCGAGACGGTGGCACTTGAGACACCGCTTGCGTTCTCGCAGCTCGATGGATCCCTGGCCTCAGGAGGGATGGCAAAACACTCCATAGAGAAGGTCAATTGCCAGATAGGAACCTGGGGAGGAGAGATGTCGTTTGTCATATCTCCAATGGCGACCTATAACGTAATATTGGGCATGCCATGGTTGGAACAGGCCAATCCACTTATTGATTGGGAGGCTAGGAGCCTACTCTTCAAAAAGATAGAGAAGGAGATAGACAACAAGGGGGAGGAAGAACCTGGCAGGTTGGAAGAACTGGCTAGGCAATTACCCGAGGAATATCGTGACTTTGTTGATGGTTTTGACGAAAAGGGAGCCGATAAATTCCCGCCCAAAAGGAGAGTAGAAGTAGGGATCGAACTAGTGCCAGGGGCAGAACTCCCCAAAGCCAAAATCTACCCGATGTCTGTGCAGGAAAAGGAAGAACTGAGGAAGTATATTGACAAAAACTTGGCACGGGGTTTCATAGAACCATCGAATTCCCCCCTGGGGGCCCCAGTGTTGTTCAGGCGTAAAAAGGACCATTCGCTTAGGCTATGTATTGATTATAGAAATCTTAACGCAATCAGCACAGATAACAAATACCCATTACCCCTAATGAAGGATTTATTGTCCCAACTGTCAGAGGGGAAAATATTCACGAAATTGGACTTAATTGAGGCTTACCACAAATTAAGGATCAAGCCAGAAGACAGGTGGAAGACTGCTTTCTCCTGTACCTATGGATTATTCAACTACCGAGTGTGCCCTTTTGGTTTAAAAAATGCAGGAAGCGTATTTATGCAGCTAATTAACGAAGTACTCCACCCGTTGTTACACAGGGGAGTCTATGTCTTCCTAGATGATATATTAATAAGAGGGGAAAACAAACAGCAGCATGTTCAATTGGTGAGGGAAGTACTCCAAAAGCTAAGAGAAGCAAAACTCCATGCCAAGATAGCTAAATGCGAATTCAACAAAGACCAAATAGACTTCCTGGGGTACAGAATTTCATCCCAAGGGATAGCCATGGATCCCGCAAAGGTGGAGGATGTAAAAGGGTGGGAGACCCCTAAAACCCGTAAACAACTGCAGTCCTTCCTTGGGTTTGTGAATTTCTACCGGACGTTTGTGAAAGACTTTGCACAACTGACACTACCACTGACCGATCTGCTAAAGACAAAAGGGAGGGGGGAAACGACCAGAGTAAAGGCTCCGGGGGCCAAGCTGGCGTGGACGAGGAAATGCCAAGAGGCCTTTGAAGCCCTAAAGGAAAAATTTACAGAGGAACCGGTGTTGCAACACCCTGATATGTCCAAGCAATTTGTTGTACATTGCGACGCCTCCGATTGTGCGTATGGGGCGGTCCTGTTGCAAAAGGACTGGGAGGGTAACCTAAAACCATGCGGGTACCTGTCGCGAAAATTCAATGATGTAGAGAAGCGCTGGCCGATTTGGGAAAGGGAAGCACTAGCCATCTTGAGAGCACTGGAATGCTGGAGGCACCTTTTGGAAGGAAGCGGGACCCCTTTTGAGGTGTGGTCTGACCATAAAAACTTACAATACCTGAGGTCCCCTTGCAAACTGTCCCCTAAACAAATGAGATGGGCCCAATATTTCAGTAGATTCGACTTCCAATTGAAATTTTTCCAGGGGAAACATAATGTACTGGCTGACGCGCTCTCACGCATGCCTCAGCATGAGGTGGGGCCCCAAGACTCCGAGGGAGGGATATTTTCAGACAAACAGTGGAGCCTAGCGGTCACTACCAGAGCACAAGCTGAAAGAGAAAATAAACTCACGGCCGTCAAGGCGGAGGGGGAAACATGGGAGAAGGAATTAAAGCAAGCGTATCGGGGGATGCCTGGTTGATTTCCAATGAGGGGAAGGGGGAACTGCATGGAGGTTTGATGTTTGTCAACAAAAAGCTGTACATTCCTGAAAAGTTGCGGCCAGAAATGTTGAAACGGTATCATGACAGCAAAGGGGCGGGCCATCTGGGGCTTACAAAAACCATAAAGTTATTAGCAAGGCAATGTTGGTGGCCGGGGATGAGGGGGGATGTGAAGTCACACATCGCCAAATGTTATCTGTGTGCAGAAAACAAAACAACCCCAGGGAAACCACAAGGGCTGTTACAAACTGTAGTAGAACCCACGAGACCGTGGGAATGCATAGCGATGGATTTTGTGGGCGAACTACCCCCTAGCCGGGGGTGTCGATACATTTGGACTGTTTTGGACCTGTTTTCCAAACAAGCCCACTTTGTGCCGCTGCAGAAACTCCCCTCGGCTGAGAAACTCGCCAAGCTGTATATTAAACACATTTATCGCCTGCATGGGTGCCCCGAGAAGGTGATTAGCGATAGGGGGGTCCAGTTCACGGTGAGATTTTGGGGGAAGTTCTTACAGATGCTGGGGGCGGAGAGGAGCCTGAACTCAGCGTTCCACCCTATGACCAATGGGGGGGTCGAACGCACGCAGCAGACGCTGGGGCAGTTCCTGAGAATATATTCCAACCGCAGGCAGAACGACTGGGCCGAACTGTTACCTTTCGCTTAGGTAGCCTTTAACGGGGCGACGCACTCCGCCACGGGGAGATCCCCCTTTGAGATTGTATACGGCCAAGAAGTGGCGCCGTTCCCAAAGCTGCCCGAGTGGAAAGAGGAGGGGGAGTTCGAAGGCAGGGAATGGCAAACGAGGATCAGAGCTGGGTGGCAGGATGTGGCGGCGACACTGAGGGAAACGCAGCGAAAGTACAAACTATTTGCTGACCAAAAGCGCAGGGAGGGGGAGACATTTGAGGAGGAGTACTTGGTTTGGCTGAGTACAAAAAACCTGAGTCTGGGGTTCCCCTCCAAAAAGTTGAGCCCGCGTTACATAGGCGCCTTCAGAGTCTCAAAGAGGATCAACGAGGTCACCTACCAACTGAAACTACCAAAGGATCTAGGGAAGGTACACCCGGTATTCCATTGTAGCTTGCTCAAGAAATACAGGGGTACGTTGGACAATGGAGAATCGTAGATGTGTTGGTTGTTTCTTTCTAGGAGGAGGAGGAAGAAGAGGAGGAGGACACCATGTCAGGACCCATGTTTCCCGGGCCTTCACATTGGCGCCGGGAATCAGGCCCCTGACATTCCCGCAGATTCCTGGACTGATAAGCAGGCCGGGGCCGGCCTTGAGACACCAACGGACAAAGGGGGTTTTTGGCGGGCACTATGCGCGGGTTTTTCACCAAGCAGGAATTGCATGTTTGAATGTGGGGGGAGGGTTTATAAAGGGACCCGAGGGCATCACCCAGCACTCTTGGCTTCTTATGCGTCAGTTATCCTTCAGTAAACGTTCACCTTGTTTACGCACCGGTCTCGCGTCTTCATTCTCGAGCGGCTGGAGTGAGCTGACATGTAGCTGGAGTGATGCTGGACATTGATGGGCCCGGCCAATCAGGAAGCAAGGCAGAGCCTGCTGCTGATTGGCCGTCTGGCTGTCTGGAAGGAAACTTTCCTGCTGCACAGAGGGCTTCTGGGGAGAAGAAGCCCCCTGCGGACACCATGTCAGGCTGGAGAGCACCCCCCACCACAATGGCCTTTGCCCAGTAAGTCAGGCAATGCATTTTCTTCACAGAAGACCATAATTTGGGTATTAGAGAATTGGAAAGAAATTAATTTGGATTATTTTATTTCTGTAATCATAAAAATAAATTTAACCCTTGCAGAATACATTATTAATTACTGATGTAAAATATTTCCTCAGAAAATATCCTCAGCTTTGCCACTAGTATTGGGGGACTAATTAGCTGCATAGAGATTCCTTTCAGGAAAATAAATCTATACCGACAGATCCAACACTGAAGGGATGTATCTTTGTAGTCCAGTTCCTGTTCCATCTAAAGGCCTTTCTGTGATTCAAGTATAAAATGTTGGTAGTGGAGATGATAATGAGAAGAATTCTGGTGGATAAGCATATTAGTTCAGTGCAAAAATAATGAAGTAGGGTTTTATTTAGCATAAACATTTGTGAATCAGTTACACATGATGAACATAAGCCTTTGCCAAAAAACTCATTAACCTTTAAGGTGACTAGAACAATATCTTAACAAAAAGGATAGAGAAGGTGCCTCAAGATGTTTAATAGAACCTTGTTTCAGGTTCATTTTATTTCAGTTTATCCTTAGATTGTTGATAGTATAAAGCCAACATATTCCTAGAGGAGGAGATCACTTCCTTTTTATGATCAACCATAAAATAACAAGGCTAGATACAGAATGGATTGAAATAAGGCTTTATTTAGCCTATGTCCTATTTATTTGTTTGGACTGAAAGGAGCAAAAGGAAGGGGAGCAACTTGATATGGGACAAGTGTCTTTGCTGAGACCAATCCTACAGCTTTCCTATAGGTGAATCATCTGAGTCCCAAGGGCAATCCAAGCATTTGTGTTGCTTCCTGGTTGGTTCTTTACTAGAAAGTAAACCTTGATCACTCTCACCAAAGCCCTACAACCTACTAGTGAGAGTGAAGTCCCAAGGCTTACCTTAAGGATGTCTCCTCCACAAATCCTACAGACTTTGAAGAGGCCATTGCAGAGCAATACCCAACTGTTCGACAGAAAACACCATTTGACAAAGCTGGGAGACATTAACCCTATTGGATGCATCCAGCCAGATAAAGGTATACATATATACACCCATTAAATTAACTGTGAATGAGGGAGTCAACTTGTTACTTAATCCAATTGTTTCAGTGGCTCTATTTGAGATTCAAACATAAATTGAATATGTCTGTTGCAAAATGGCCAAAACGTAACAACTGCATGTATATGACAATAACAAGATTTTAGCTATACCATTCTTGGGCTTCATGTTATATTTATTTTGCAGTGACTTTAGGAACAAATATACATTTGCCCTTTTCAGAGTAGTAGCATCTTGAAAAGATGAATATGTCATTTCAAATTGTTTAGGTTTTCTCAAAGCCTTTGCAAAGATTTTGCTAAAGGGTTTTGCAGATTGCATTGAAACGCAGCACAAAGTGATGTTACCAAAGGCTACCTCAGCAGGAATGACACTTTAAGAAACAACTGTAGAACACTTTCAAAAATTCATTCGCATCTTTATTAACCAAGATACACCATGATATTCTTATTTTGTTATATCCATTTTATTGGTATTTTAGAAATGCATATCGCTATTACTACAATCCCCAGGGATAGGAAATTGAAACATAGTTCCACTTTTAAGGATTTTAGTATGGGACAAACTTCAAAAACATAATGAAAAAGTAAAAAAAAAAGCAGGGAGGGATGTTTGCACTAGACGCTTTTTGAATATTTAAATTATTACCATCTATTCCAATAAGTAGTTTGTTGAGGCACCCGCACTCCTTGGCAGAGAAGGCCAAAGATATTTTAAAACTACAACTCCCATGATTCCATAGCATTGAAGCATGGCACTTGGTGTCAAGCTGCATTAATTCTTCATAGTAGATGCACCCTTAGATATTCTCTGCCAAGCAAGATCTTACCTCCTTCCTTGGCTTCAGAGTGTACCTTTTAGTATACCTTTTAGTGTATTTGTGTTGAGGAGAGAGTTACTGCCATGGGTGTGTTAAATGGTGTATAAATATTGTCTGCTTCTGCTGCCTTCCATGTCAATGGGATGATGGATTAACTTCCGGTTTCAAGCCAAACCTTTAAGGAGCTGTCCAAGGTGTTGAATCCTTTCCCAAATATATGCTCAATGCCTTGAATGACACCTTTAAATTTTATTTTTTAAACCTGGAGCAGATTCACCACCTGGCTGACAAGGAAGCAATCAACCACTTTTAGTTGTGGGAAGGGAGGGGAGAGTTCATCAGCAAAGCACTCCCAGTCTCAACCTGGGTTGGGAGTCTGTTTTCATCCCTCAGAATGGATGGAATCCATAAAGGTAAAGAAAATGGGTATTTTGCCTTCAGCAAATATTAAATGTAAGAAGTCTTGGTTGCACCAATGTATTGCTTTGGCATACCAGACATAGTTAAATGTTGTAACAGCCCCCTGCCTGCGCAGTAACTTCAAACAGCATAAAGTTAATAAATTGCCTGTTTAGTTGAGTAAGAATTTTTGATTTGCATACAAATATTGGGTGGGGGGCATTCTGCACTGCTGTAGGAGAAGACTTTACAATTGCCATGATTTAGCCTTACATGTGAAAAAGACAGAAGCCTAAATCTTATTGCTAGTCTGAGTGAGAGTAGATCTGTTCATTCAATAGGATTGTTAACTCACTATTCCACAAATCATTCAGTGGGCCTATCCTCTATGGAAATAACCCACAGAAATTAGGCCTGAAACCTCAGTGAATATCCCAACACACTGAAACAGTGAAGGTGAGAAATATTTAGTCATGCCAGCTTTTCATAATTTACTGATCCAAGGAAATCTGGAATGAGAAACCTGGCAGCATTGTTGTCATTTGTATATCAAAGGTGGGAAGTTTCATATTTGATGCCTGGAATCTACCAGGGGGTAAACCACATTTTCGGAATCCTTTTATGCTCCACAGATTCCCCCATTAAGCAGGGCACAAGACAGCAAAAACATCCTGGAGCATCTCAAGCTCACTAACCCTCTGTTCCCTATTCTGTTTATACACAGTACTTTTTCTCTTTTGCAACAGATGGTACTAGAGCATATTCAAGAATAAAGATGAGAAAGTAATCAAATAATAATAAACTGATTGCATGTCTAGTGCTTAGACATACATTTTTGGTAACTCCAAGTAAAGAGGTTTGCTTACTTTCCTAAGTAAGAATGGAATGGTATTGCATGGATGAAATCAGTTGAAGATTAAATAACTGCACATTTCATTGTAAAATGACAACAAAACAGACACATACTCATTTCTACTTTTGAATCTGGCATATGTGTTTGCCTCTGGCATATGTGAGTATTTCTGTGTATGAATGTGTACGTGTATATTCAAGTCACCAGTGAGCATAAATTTCACAGGATTTTTTTTAGACAACTATGTGATTTTGTCAGTTCCTTTCTCTGAATTCTAGCCTACAGCACCTGCCATTAAATGGTGGCCTCCCATCTAAGTATTAACCAGAGCTGGCCTTGCTAGACGTCCAAGATAGGATGGATCTGTTGCTTTTAAGGCATTTAAGCTAGAAGTATAATAGTAATAACTTGTTGTTTTGTGCCTTTAAATTGTTTCCCACTTAAGATAATTCTAAGGGGAACCTATCATGGGAATTTCTTGGCAAGATATGTTCTTCTGTGGTTTATCTTTGTCTCCCTCTAAGCTGAAAAAGTATGGCTTTCCCAGAGTTGCACAATGGGTTTCCATTTCCATAGCTAAGTAAGGGCTCAAACTATTGTCTCCAGAGTCTAACACCCAAAATAGTATAACACATCAGCTTTCAGAAGTTATAAATAAAGTGCATCTATATGTTTATTGACTTCCCTTCTCCTGTGAAGCCAGGGGTGGGAAGTGCTTAGCCTCCTCCACCAAAGAGAAGATAAAAGAAAGCAGCTCCAGCCAGAGCTACTTTCTGGGAGCAGAGCTACATGGGTAGCAGCCTGACTCCTCAAAGCTCATTCTGGATCCTGAAGCTGACCCACCCTCCTTCCCATTAACAATATAATTAATTAGTCGCCTTTAGGGGCTGAGTAAGAACACCCCCCCCCAATGTTCTCGGCTTTTTTCATCTACCCTATACTATTCACAGAGAACAAATTAGGATGGTGTGATTTTAAATAGGGTGTAATAGAAAACAGCAAGGGATTTTACATTTTGGTGTACACCCAAGGCACTCACCTTTGGGTGATGACCAGGAATGGAAACTCTCACTTGTAGTTCAAATAACTGAGATGAAGGTGAATGGAAAGGGCCTAGGGACGGGGGGAGTCTGGCCTCAAGAAATCCTTGGGGCAGGATTCTCTGTCACGTTTCCCTTAGTGGTCGCCTGGGTTAGTTCAGCAGGGGACCCAGGTGTTTTGCCCAAATTAGCCGAGGAGTAGGCCGGGGAGGGCCACTACCTTGGCTTTATCTACACCAAGTTCATGCCACCCTTTAGAACTATCTACAGTTACAAAGTTTAATTACGTAACATTTAATAAAAGTTGCTCATAGTTTAGCCCATATATGTGGTGTGCTCTCTTTATTTCAGGGGTTGGGTGGCAATTGTCCTTAATTTTAAAAGATCATTGCCCTCATTTGTTCTGTGGTTTTAGTTTGAAAAGATTTCTGTCCTCAGCAATCAGTCCTTTGCCATTTTAGAAGTGAATGCTGGAATAAAGTGTTTAAATCCCTGAATTTAAGACATCAAACATATGCCTTTTGCCAAAATGATGAAGTGCAGATATTCTTTGCAGTGAAGAGGAGAAACTTGCTGGCCTCTGAGGGGGGAAGTGAAGACATGCGGAGTAGGATAACCTTATGGTGTTTATGCTAATTAAATGCTCAGAACCTATCAAAGTGCAGGGAATTGCATAATGGAGGAAAATATTTAGTTATGCTTCAGTAGCTGTATAAAATCCTGCATGCTAACTTGGCTGAAACAAGCCCGTTTTCTGTATAATTTTGTTTACATCAAAATATCTCAGAAAGACTTTGCATCATTAACTTCCACTGAAAGGCAATTTACAAAATCAGTCGCAACTCCCCTGAATGTGCCACGTAAGAAAAGAGTTTTAAAAGTATACAACACAATCAATGTAATCTAAAAGGGGATTCATGGGAACTGGCTTGGTGATGTGATCATATTTGACTATTTGCTGTTTGAGGAACAAGGAGAGGGCTAAGGGCAGGAGTGGGAAACCTTCATCTTACAGGACATGATCACAGGTATTGTAGTAGCTGTTCTGTCTTCAGGCTCTAGGAGCTGGATCTATTCCCAAACAGCATGAAGTCATAAAACATAGGAAACAGAAGTGACTTTCTCTCTATGTATAGTATGATCCCTGTATCCACAGTGGATATGTTCCATGGACACCTCAATCTATGGATAATTATGAGTATATTTTTACTACACTTGGGCTAGAACCATACCAGAAAATAATATAGGAAGAACTACATGGGCCAAAATAACACTTGGGGGCTGGTGGTATTTTTTTTTTTTTTTGTAATGTGGATGGGTGAGAGGTTATTGAATCTATGGAAAAGAAAATCATGTCCAAGTTCCCTTTCAATTTGTGGTGCCTGCATGGATTTCATAGGGTTTTGGCAGACAAAGAATACTGAGAAGTGGTTATGGCAGTTTTTTCCTCTGAAATATATCTTATGTCCTATCTTGTAACTTGTTGAAAAACATGTTACTCCCATGTCAAGAGAAAGGCAGGATAAAAATTAAATAAATAGACAAACATATAGATATATGAAGGGCAAAAAAATATGGGAGGTGGAAATGTATGATCCTCCAGAGCTCTTTGGGTGCTTTCTGGGAATGCAAATTTTCACTTATTTAATTATTGCATGAAATAATGAATATTGCCAAATGTTTTCTCTATTCTGAACAAGATTACCAGTATTTTTCTGAACCTCTCCCTCCCTCCCTCCCTCTCTGTACATCAGGACTTACTTTAAAAAAAAAAAGATTAAGCATAAGAATACATTTTAAAATTCAATTTCTCAATGTGTTGAAACCCCATTCTTGTCAAGGATGAGAAAATGTGTTGTTTTTTAAATGCTCCCAGGTCTTTTCTATACCTCCACAAAATTCCATAAGACATCTTCTTTGATGTTCTATAGTGATGGGAAGTGAAATATGAATGACTGCTGCTTCCAGACATAGAGACTGGGGAAATGAAGAGGTACAAAGACACCAAAGCTTGACTGAACTAGGGGCACAATGTACTGATAACCAATGCAATAAGATTAGCATGGGGAACTGATGTGTGAGGACAAAATACCTTTAAAAGCCTAAAGCTTGTCAGATTAGGGCAAATACTCCTGGCTCAACAAAAGGAGAGAAACACTTTCTGTTAGCTACATCATCCTATGACAAGAATGGTGGTATGAATATGCATCCTCTGTTGTCTCAGAGATTCAAATGGATAGATGACCTTAAAGAACCACTAATATCCTTGTGGGGTTCCCATAGTCATAGGTTACAGATCTCCAGCTTAGGAAGTCACTTCAAATGACCCACCAGCTGCACACTTAAATGTGCCCCCCCACACACACACACACACAAATAACTGGTAAAGAGAGTAGGGAAAAACTTAAGTTGAAATTTCAAATCTATAAATTTGAAAGACCAAGCATGAATAAGGTCATGCCATCAGCTCAATGCAGTTCAACCACAGCATACCACATCCTATTATGTGAGATAATGATATCTTTGTTCTCTTCTATTTCTAACCAAATCTCACAATACATTTTCTTTCTAGCACTGCAATATACATGATAGACTGGCAGGCAATAGATATAGAAATTTCACAAAAAAAAGTTGTAAAATTAAAAAATGTGCAGAAATCCCATAAACCTAACCCATTCTTGTATGTGTGATGTCAAAGTAAAAGAAAACCTTTTAACCTTTTATGCCTGCACTATTATAGTATACCCAAAAATAATGTACCAAATCGAACAAAAATATTTTATTCCACAACATACTTCCTTTGGCTTAACTTTCAGTGTGATATATTTATTCTTCCTAAAAAAAGTAATTGCCTGATTTCAACAGAAGGCAAAAATGATATTGTTACAGACAGTCAAATGTCAGACATTTTGCTGAATATAATTGCTTATGTAAAAGGAGTTGAAAAAACTATTAACACTGCCTGACAACAGAATTTCCCAATGCCACTTGTCAATTTACAGAGTTTAGAGGTGTTATAAATCTGAATGAGAAGATGATATTCCTCTATGCAGAAAATGTCAACAAGATCATAACCAGTAGTTGTAGCATATGGTATATGAAGTTCAGCATCATGTTAGTATTCCTTGGACCTGCTTCTTTAATCAAATCCCTTGAGAAATCCCACAATTCTAGTAAAGTGTTGGAATCCAATAAAAGGACTTCAGAGCTGATGTTAGATTTTCATGAATCCCCCAACCATTTATTTAATTGTCAATTTCTTAATATTCCACATAGTACTTCCTTAATACTGATGTATGCCGATGGGAATTCTGAGGGACCCATTCTCTATGAATAACATTGTGTAATAATTTTCAGTGACTGCAGTGCTTTTGTGCACATTTTCAAAAATAGGTATGCTTATCTGTTTAGTTGTTTAAAACATATGTAACATTTTGTTCACATTCTCCACTTCAAAATAATCAGAAATAAATGACTGGCATTTGTTAGTGCCTACAGTTTTTATATACTCTGGGATTAGCCATGTAGCAAAATACAACAAAATCAAAAATCCACAAGCAGTGATATCTTGATTGGCAGGTTTTCAAAGCTTTAATATCTTCTTTATCTAGCAAAGATGTTAAGAAATCATACAGGAGAAAAAATGTGATGATATTAGTGACACAACTCTCTATTTTGTCCCATATGTTGTCAGTTAAGATGGTATTGAGGAATTTCAGTGCAGACAAAGAGCCATTCCCCTTATTAGCCAATGAGGGCTAGCAACAAAGAACAATAAAAGACAGGTGACCAAATTTCAAATTCCTAGGCAACAAGAAAGTAACTTCTCTTGAGATCCATTTGTTCCATGTCCCATGCAAAGCTAATTGCTTTTTTTGGCAGAAAACAAGGAACTACTTAAGGAGACTTTCTAATGTTATATCTGGAAAAAATTTTCAGGAGCTATGCAGATAAAACTTGCCAAACAGTAATCACAAACTACAGTCCAAATAAATGAATATAAGTCTTTACTGGAAGTCTAAAAGCTGATTCTCAGTCCTTTGGTTCCCTCTTGTTAAGAGTAACACTGTTAATCTTATTTGAGCAGGTGTTAGTTCAAGCCTCTGGTGGCACAGTGTGTTAAAGCGTTGAGCTGCTGAACTTGCAGACCGAAAGGTCCCGGGTTCAAACCCCGGGAGCGGCCGCTGTTAGCTCCAGCTTCTGCCAACCTAGCAGTTCGAAAACATGCAAATGTGAGTAGATCAATAGGTACCGCTCTGGTGGGAAGGTAACGGCGTTCCATGCAGTCATGCTGACCACATGACCTTGGAGGTATCTACGGACAATGCTGACTCTTTGGCTTAGAAATGGAGATGAGCACTAACCCCCAGAGTTGGACACGACTGGACTTAACGTCAGAGGGAACCTTTACCTTTACCTAGTTCAACACACACCTGAGGACTAAACCAACCATGTACAGTGACTAAACCTTCCTCCCAAAACAACACTTTTCACATGTGTGGCCCCCACAAACATGTCCATTCACCAGGCAGTGGAGAGTGAAAGAGGCATTGGCAGAGAAGCAACCAGCTATGCTTTAACAGCTGGATACTAGGGCTGTGCAAAAAATATTTTGTGCCTCATATGTCAGATCTATTTTGTAAGAGTCATGAATATGACTCATTATTAAGAAATACAACCATGCAAAAAAAAAAACCCTTAAGAATCAAAATACTCACCTCTGACTTTTTGTCAAAGTTCAGTAAGCCTCGTAAGTCTCCCAAAGTCAGTTTCATTTTGAGCACAAGCAGTAAAATGTACCAGTGGTGCAAAGCCAAAGAGGCAATTCATCTTTAATTTAAGAAGAGCCAGGTTACCTGTTGCCATTGCAGGAGGGGAAGCAAGCTGGGAGGGAGACTGAGAATTCTGGGAAATGTAGTTTGGGAAGGCAAGGGACCTTATGGCATAGAATTAAAAATCCCTACCTTGAATTACATTTCCTGGAATTCTGCTCACATCAGAAAGCCCCAATGTGGTCTGAGAGAGCTATCTGTCCATAGCAACAGCCAGCCATGCAGTTTAGAGTTCCAATAAATTATTGAAGCAGAGAGGACTTATAATAAATCTGTGCTGGACTGAGAGGAAAATCCCTAAGTTGAAGTTTTATGTTATGTATTGTGTGTAACATAGAGACATTCAAGGGGATAGCTGTTATGGCCTTTTTTTGGTCAAAATTTTAAAAATTCCCCAAAAATCAGTAGATGTGTGAATCTTTCTAAAACTTGGGAGGAATTATGCCCTGGCTATCTTGTGTCATTGTAAACAAAATCAAGGAGATAGCTCTTGTAGTTTTTTTAAAAAAATGTTGCTTGTAAAAGCATTTTAAAATCCTCAAAATCAGTGGATTAGTGAATGTTTTGAAACTTGGGTGGGCGTAACAGTAGTAAATATGTTCTACAATTTTAGCCAGTCTTATCCCAACAGGTCTAACAATGAGAGAGAAAGGAGCCCTGAAGTTTCCCCACTGGCACAATTACTTAATGAAAAAGTAACAAAAATTCATTATATCATTATAGTTACGCTACGGAACCCTTACAGTATTTTAGAAACACTTTAGAAATTATTCACCACCCCCACCCCCCTTAATTTAGTAATACCTATTTAAACTTTTTTCATTGATAGCACAGGCCTACTGGATACTAGTGTTGTGCATTTGTATGAAATTGCTTCCCATTTCTCTTTGTTTCATTCATATGGCCCCATTTCTGAGTCCATCCACCACTTCCAAAACCGCCACCCATCCGAATGAGCTCTTTTGTTTCACCATCTGAATATATAAATGCATTCGTCCCATTGGCGGCAATGAGCAGGCTGCCTAAGTTCCCCTTCTGCTCAGTTTTAGGGCTAGAGGGGTGAAAATCACCACACATTGAGGGTATATCTACCACTTTTAGTCCTCCAACTCTTACAAGGTTTGGGTCATCCCCCAAATTTTAGGGATTTTTTTCTTTCTATAGATAAAATCATCTTAAAAACATTCCCTCTTTCCCCGCTGGTCCCATTCTAAAACCTAAGGGCTTAAGATACCAATGATTCTGAGACATTTTACTCTCGATCTGTGGAGGAGACCTGAGGTGAAAGATAGGTTTTAAGGTACCACTGATTCTTAGAGGTCTCCCTCTTAATATGCACTGGAGACCTGAAGTTAAAGAATTAGCAGGCTGCAAAGCAGGCAAGAGGCAACAAGCACGGCCGGCAGATACACTCTCAGGGCTGCTCAGAGAGCACCAAGTGGAACGAACAGAAGCAAATCAAACAGTTTTGTGCTGCTTTCACTTTCTTTCCACTGCTTCATCCTTGTGGGAAGTGGTCTGCCATACCGTGCAATACGAATGAACGGTACGGAACAAAAACACAAATAAAACAGATCAAACTAATACCAGACCCTACTCTACTGGATACATAACAATGCAGTGGCCTCAATAGAAGTTGACATCATTAGTAGAGTAACATCAAAATGGAATGGCTGCTTTTCAGGGGAAGTCACTGTGGGTGGATTGCTGGCTGTTACAAAAATTTTTCCCTTGGCCTCGCTTTCCTTTTCCTCTGATGATGGGTGACTCCTGTTCTTGTGAATTCCACACCCAACTAATTTTGTTGCCCAGGAACAATCAGAGCTTTGCAGGCTCAATTTGCAAGGAAGAGTCAGTCCAGTTTAAGCCGCAGCAGGATGAAGGAGGGGAGGGGAAAAGGAGAGAGAAAAGAAAGGAGGAACCCTGGGCAGCAGTTGCATGGGTTGTGTGTCTGTATGTGGTTGTGTTGTAATAATCATAGACAGGCCTAGAAGGGCTTCTCAAAAATGATACCATGAGTTACTGGGTAATGCCAACATTAGTGATACCACTGAAATAATTAATTGTTACCTTGAACTGCCAGTTGACCTCTGGGAGACCCTGGAAGATGTCTTATTATGTGAATCCAGATACATGAACACAAAGGGATACTATGGCCCTCACACTCCATTGACAGCTACAGAAGCATCATATCTATTTCTAGACAAACAGCATATTAACTCAGTAATTCCGAAGATATCACCTGTCAAGACTGTCAGATTTGCCATCTCTTTTGCTACAGTTCCCATGATACCATGTGAAAAAGTCAATGCACAAAATGGAGGGTATGTGGACTTGTTACTCTAGTACTACTAATTCAACAATCCACTCGAAAAAATCTGTAATTGTGAGTTTGAGTGGTAGTGGATTGATTCACAAAGAGCATGGCAATGCTTCACATAATTTCTTTTCACTTCCTATTCACTTCGTATCTTATCTGAGCTCCGCCATCCATAGACTATATTCATGCCACAAGAGCATACACTTTACTCCATTCTGGCTTATAACTATGAGTGAAATAGTCTAGAATGTGACTATAATCAAAGCAATTCAGCAAAGGGAATAGGATGAGTTTTGTATAATTTCCCTATGTCTGTTTCATCCACAGTATTGTTTCTTCCAGGAGAGGAAGGATAACAATAATAACTTTATTCTTATATGCCGCCACCATCTCCCTGAAGGGACTCAGGGCGGCTTACACAGGGACGAGCCTGAACAACGACATAGCATAGCATTACATACAAACTCCTGAAGCAGAGCAAAAAGTGTGTATAGTGTGCACACATTCTGACACATCTTTTCTATCTTTCTGGAGGAATTAAACAAGCATGGATACAATAGGTCTAAGCCCTTCATGGGTCCTCAACCCACACATCATTGTCATTTCAGAAAAAAAATGCTTGATAATTGACAATGTAGCTGGTGGCAAGTCATGTGGGTAGCCCAGAGATCTTCATTTTTTTATGTGGGATCACTAGTGTAAAAGTAGATTTGATATATCATATAGCAGGAAGAATTAACAAAGACAGTTCTTCTTTTTTAAAATTGGCATGTATTTCTAAAATTAGATGCATTACAAAAAGCATGGATGTTTCCCTTCAGAAGCAGTTAATGAGATAATGACTCATTTCCAGAAGACATACAAGAATTTTTTTGACATTTGTACCATAAAATGTGCTTTGGGTGATATCTATTAATAACATGAGTGAAAAATGCAGTGATTTGGATGTAAAATATTGTAGCACCACCATTGATTGGCTAAAATCCTCGTAGTTTGCCATAAGTTCTGAGAGCATTATCTTCATGGTTTTGTTCCAAAAAATAGTCAGTGTTTATGTTATAACAAGATACATGGGATGACTGAAGAAAGAGGTTACAGCAGTGAGATATAGTAATGTAATATGAAACTGGGTTCTGCAGTAACTAATTTCCTTCACTATGCAAAACCATGTTCCCAGTAGTGGTACAGCATGGAATGACCTGTAATATGTAAATGCTGAAAACAGAGCTCTTTTTGATCTTATATCCCCTTCTTCCTGTCTCTGAAGAAACAACAGTAGATATTTCATCCCTGAAATCAGAATTGCTGATTAATCAATGGAATAACAAGTTCAGATACATTATATGGGATAGAATAAAGACAATTATATCAATTGTCACTGATCTAAATGTTTTTAATGATAAGCAAAAACTAAAAGGAAGGAGCAACTATGGTGTGGGGATAGTCGAGGCAGTAAGTTTCACTAACTACTTCATCAGACAGGGCTTGGGAAGCATCCTGGGATACTTCCTCACCAGTTCAGTGGCAGATGGACATGCTGCCCATCCCATGACATCACTGGACTTCTAGTACAGGCTCTGCTCACAAGTTGGGCCTGCCAGTGCACAGGAGCCTGCCCATGTTGTGCTGGTTCCAATGGAGCTAGCACAGATTCTCGCCACAAGAGTGACACATCCCATGTGTGGTGGGGAAGCACCATGGATTCACCCCACTGCCTCTCTCTTCCGACACTTCACCTGGCATTTGTGAGTAGGTTCTTAGACCACTTACTTTGGCTTTCCCCGGTGCAAGATTTGGACTTTCACCTGTGTTTTTTAAATCCATGGTGAAGCCTCATTAAGCAACTTTCCCCACCTTAAACCCGATCAGCCCATAGGTGTCTCTTGTAGCCAGCCATGGACTGATCCAACCCCAATTTACAGTGATGTGAATTGAGGGGAGTCCCTACAGAGTGTGTGTCATTCAGGTGTGAAGTCTCTCACATCACTTCTTTGAACTTTAATGAGCACCTGAGAAAAAGGCAAATTAGAAAGACAGTAATTTAGCAGAAAACTGTTAGTGCTCTCAGTTAATTGTTAATAAACTTAAAAATCTAATTCAACTTCATTTTAAAGGGGAAATTTAATTACCCTATATACCAGGCAATTCCCAAGTTGTGAAAAAGATAGGTCCTGGAGAATTGTTGAATTTGTGTTGTCGAAGGCTTTCATGGCCGGGATCACAGGGTTGTTGTATGTCTTTCGGGCTGTGTGGCCATGTTCCAGAAGTATTCTCTCCTGACGTTTCGCCCACATCTATGACAGGCATCCTCAGAGGCTGTGTGGCATGGATTGTTGAATTGTTTGTAGGTCAGAACAGGTACATTTTTAAAGTGAAAATCAAGCCAAAATATGTATTTTTAAAGCTTTGGATAGCATAGGGGAAAGGTTAACAGTAACAACCCTGTGGTATTTGTTTGCAGTCTGTGCTTCTGTTCAGAACATTTCATCTCACTTTCTGTCCCTGTGACAATTGGATTTTGAAAAAATTGGCTTGTGGAAACAAGGATTGGTGAAAAGCTTTGTGATCCCCTTTCCCCCATTATAACTCTTCCAGGAGTGAATTTCCCTCCTGAGGGGTAGATTTCTCTCACTTCTTGTTCTCTCACCCCATTCTTAACTATGAGTGATTTGTTAGTTGGACATTTGCAACTCAGGGACTTCCTAGAAATTGTAGTCAAAAATTATCCCAGAAAATCTGGGTCAGATTATCAACAGGCAGTGCGAGTACTATTCATTAACTCTTAAAAACAATCCATCACCTTCTCTGGCTAGAGTGGTGAAAGGCAAGAGCTTTCTGTCCCAACCAGGGCTGTAGCCAGAAAAAAAAAATCGGGGAGGGTTTTGAAAATTTCAGGGGGGGGGGGTTGAACCCCTGAAACTGTTCCCCCAGCTACAGACCTGTCAATAGCTGCTTGAGATAGTGCCTGGAGGGACTCTTAATTTTTTGTGTCTCATATACTTAGCATGGGGATATGGTTAACCAGTTAAAATTCATGAGTAAACCATGTTTAAAAAAAACTGAAAATTTTCGGGGGGGGGGGGGGGGGTTGAACCCCTAAACCCCCCCCCCCCCCCGACCGGCTACAGGCCTAGTCCAACCAACCCCCTCTACTCTTTCTGCTGTAGTCTTTCTCATGGCCTTTTTGAGTGCTTGAGTGGGGAAAATATGGTGGTGGCCAGGGGTGGCTTTCTGCAGACACTTGACCTGTCTGAGGGTCATATCAAAATGTATTATTTTGGCCCCGAAACCAAAGAAATGTCTTTTAGTGATTGAGGTAACACTTCTAAAAATATGACAAGCATGGCATCTAATTCCACTGCCCTTGACTTATACATGAGATTGACTTGTGCATGAATATATACAGTTATAAGTTAAATATATGAGGCTGAAATGGGACATCTCTTGTCTCACTATTGACCCAGTCACTAAGCATCTAGGTCCCACCACTGTTGTTGTGGGGAACATGGAGTCCCTTGCAGAGATAGGGCTCCATATGTGTGTCAAAGCTGATAACCTAAATCATACATGGCTGCCTCAAAATAGTTGTGTCTTTATGATTTAATTTCCCTTCTCTGCTCTCTTTACATGACAGTTCTTTTTTCATATGAATTTGTTGTTATTAAGTACAGTGATACATTTTATATCAAAATTAGACTTATCCATATGTACATGTGTGGGGGCAGGGATAAATTTCTTTTCTGTTTGAAACCTATTTTTGTTTGTTTGTTAAAGGCTGTCTCAGAAACATTCAGAGCTGGAAAGATATTGATTAACTGCCCCATTGCATATTTCTCAGGGAAGCTAAATAACATTTTAAACTCTCCCCATCCCCCGGTGAGGCACTTTTGGACTGTGATGCGCCCTTTCTGCTTAAATTTGAAGCGTTGTCCCTGGCATTGTAGAAGACAAACATGGCTGTGATGTTTGACATACAAAAAGCATCAGTGCCTATTAGTGATAAACACTATGTGCTCACCTCAACTGATGGATTGAATTACTTTCATTAGACACAAAGGCAAGGTGACAAGAGGATAGGGGCAAAGCAGTAATCTGGAAGAGTTTTATTCCTTACCACATCACCGGCATCTGAAGTGGGTTTTTTTGTATTATTTTAGGAAGGAAGGAAGGAAGGAAGGAAGATAATGAAAGAAACAACATTGTACCTAGCAACTGATTCTAAGGGGAGAGGAGGGTACGACAAAAAAGAAAAAAGATATCCTAAAACCCAGTACTCTCCTGTCATATTGTGACTGCCAAAAGCAAAGAAATTATGCAACCATCCATAACTATTAGTTAAAAGAGGGGGGGGGGGAGAGAGATTTCTTTTGCCAGTATAAATAGTACCAAGATGGCCATAATAATGCCGGCATTAAAAGCAGGTTTTAAACATCCATATATCTTTATCCAGTTGAAAATATTTTGAGGGCCCAGCAGAATAAAAGCAGCAATCATTCTGAATCAGAGAATTATAACTATGGAGACTTGAGAATCTTGCTCATTATTCCAAAGTAAATCTTTGAAAAGGTTTGGAGAAGCTTCACAAAACACTCCCCACTGTTCCCATTTCCATTAAAAAATCTGAAGGGTGACAAGCAAAGGCAGAGGTGATAGTAGAGGTAGTAGGATATTGGGGATCTTTTTCTCTCTGGTGCAATGATGCTGTGGTGCAGCTGGTTAGTAGCCAGCTGCAATAAATCACTATTGACTGAGAGGCCATGAGAGGTCATGAGCTCGAAGCCTGGGTCGTATTGAGTGCCTGATCATTAAATAGCCTAGCTCCTTGTTTACCTAAGCAACCCAAAAGACAGTTGCATCTGTCAAGTACAGGTTTAGGGACCGCTTATGTCGGGAGGTTAATTTAACTAATTTACGTCACTATAAAGCTCTAAACGGTTTGGGACCTGCCTATCTTCATGACCACGTCATCATCCCCTATGAACCCATGTGATTTCTGAGATTTTCCGGGGAGGCCTTCCTCTTAGTAATAATAATAGTAATAAAACTTTATTTATACCCCGCCACCATCTCCCCGTGGGGACTCGGGGTGGGTCACAATGTTACAAAAGTACCAGCGCAAATACATTAACAATATACACAGTTTAAAACACAAGAAGATGATAAAACAGAAGTTAAAACAAAGGTTTATACAACAGTAATAATATCAAACAACTACCAATGCCATTCAGTCAACTTCAAAGGTGGGGGGGCGGGGGCGGGGGCGGGGGGGGGGCTATAGCAGCAATATAAGATAAAATCATTAGATTAAAATACCCCGATGAAAGGAACCTAATGGCTGTCTCTCCAAAGGCCAGCCCAAACATCCAGGTTTTCAATTGTTTTTTAAAGGATGGTAGGGAGGGCGCCAACCTAATCTCCCTGGGGAGGGAGTTCCAGAGCCAAGGGGCCACAGCCGAGAAGGCCCTCTCTCTCATCCCCACCAAATGTAACTGTGAGGAAGGCGGAAGCGAGAGGAGGGCCTCCCCGGAAGATCTCAGAGAGCGCGTAGGTTCATAGGGGACAACGCGGTTACGAAGATAGGCAGGTACCGAACCATTTAGAGCTTTATAGGTAATAACCTGCACCTTTAATTGGGCCCAGAATATTATCGCTATATGCACAGATGTCTATTATATACAGTAAAAAGGAAAAAAGGAAAAGTATGGTATATATTGTACTTTAAAGTAAGTTATAGTTCTATATTTCCTCAAGTGATATAATCACATATATTATGACTGTAATATCAATTTATATATTCCAACTGTACAGATAAGTACATATTTCAATGTCCAATTTTAACAAATACAATCTTGATAGTGTTCTCAAGGTTTGTAGTACTCTTCTTCAAATTCGATCATTCAAAGTAAATCAAAGTTCCATGTCAATAGTAAATCAAAGTTCCATATCAATAGCAACAAAGTTCCATGTCAATAGTAACGACTGGTCTCCCAGGTATGCATCCAGTTTCGGTGACCTTCTTCAGGTAGACCTTCTTCAGGTAATCCTGGAGTTCCCTCCGTTTGCTGCTCTGCTGTCTTATTTCTTTTCATAGAATTAAATGTAAATTGAGTCAAAATAATACAAACCATACTAGAAATAATACAAACCATACTAAAAATAGACATGTATAATACACCCCAATAATATCTAATATAGTATATAAATATCAGGATTCACAGCAAAAAGAACTTACATGTCCTTGGAGGATCCTTACATGTAGTATTCTACCTCAGGTTGCGAGCATTCAGCAGTAGTTCTGTAAAGACTTAAGTATTTTTTTATCCCATTATAAGAAGCAGGTGAGATCTAGCCTATCGTTTAGGCCTTGTGGGGTTAAGGTCTTCAATTTGTGGATCCAAAAAGCCTTCCTGCAGAGGAGTAACTTCTTGATGTCAGTGTTAATTGGAGTCTATAGTTTTTCTAAGGCAAGGTACTTAAGGTCGTTACAGGAATGAGTGTTGTCTTTAAAGTGTAAGTATAGTGTGGATTCTGTGTTTCCTTTTCTAATTCGTGATCTGTGTTCCTGTATTCTAATCCTTATGGCTCTGGTTGTCATGCCAACATATAATTTATTACAAGGACATGAGAGTACATAGATCACATTCTCAGATGAACAGGTGGTATAGTTTTTTAATTTAATTTTCATATTTAATGTGGGATGTATGAATTCTTTGACATTGTTTGTAAACTTACAGCAATCACAATGACCACATTTAAAGTTACTGGTGGTTGGGTTTCGTGGAACTATACTGGATTTTCTAATATCTGAGTGGATCAAAATATCCCTGAAATTTCTAGATCTTTTATGTGCTATGATTGGTTTAGATTGACAACCAGGGATGTCCTGTAGTAAATGCCAGTGTTTAAAGATTATTTTTTGTATATTTGATGTCTGTGTGGTTAAGGTGAGGGGGCAAATAATTCTGTTGGATTGTGTTTTAGATTGGTATTTAAGTAATGTGTCCCTGTTAACTTGGTTTGTTTTTTCTAATGCTGTATTGAGAATTTTTTCTGGGTATCCTCTTATCTTAAGTTTGTTCTTAAAGGTGTGTGCTGCCGTCAAAAAATCTTTTGGTTTACTATTATTACGTTTTAGTCGAAACAATTGGGAATATGGTAAGTTTGATTTTAGAGAATGGTGATGGAAACTTTTGAAATGTAGAATTGAATTTTTGTCTGTTGGTTTAGTATAGTTAGTTACATATAAGCCATTTCCATCCTTGTGAACTACCACATCCAGAAAGTTAATATTGGTTGAACTTATAGTACTTGTAAATTTCATATTTGGATGGATGGTATTGATCCAGTCACTAAATGACTGTGCTTTCTCGTAAGAATTAAATATTGTGAATATGTCATCTAAAAATCTCCCATAATATAACATATCTGTTAGGTATGGGTTATGGATCTTATTGAATATGAATATTGTTTCCAAATGAGATACAAAAAGATTGGCCGCAGATGGCGCAAGCGAACTCCCCATAGCTATCCCCCAAATTTGTAAATAATATTTAGAATCAAATCTAAAATAATTATTATCAAGAACAATGTCCAATAAGTCCACTAAAAAGTGTGTGGGTGGTATTTTTGATTCTCTGGAATCAAATAGATCCTGAATAATAGTTCTGATTTCGTTTAGTGGTATATTAGTATATAAGGAGGCGATGTCAAGAGACATCAATGTACATTGTTGAGGTATGTAGAGTGATTCTATTGTATTAATAAAATGAGTTGTATCTTTAATGTATGATTGGGATTTTAGTACAAAAGGTTGGAGGAAATGATTTAAGTATTTGGCCAGGGGTTCTAATACAGATGAAGTACCAGATACAATGGGTCTTCCTGGGGGATGTGTAATGCCTTTATGTATTTTAGGGAGAACATAAAAGATAGGGGTCCTGGGGTACTGGTTCTGTAAAAACTCAAATGTTTGCATAGTGATATAGCCCATTGCTAGACCTTCTGAACACACCATTCTAATTAATGTTTTAATTTTGTTAATGGGATCATGTGGTAATTCCCTGTAAAAAAACTGGTCTGAAAGGTGTTTATTAACTTCAATTAAATAGTCCATCAAATTCATTAATACTATGGCCCCTCCTTTATCTGCCGGTTTCCAAATGTAGTTTTGCATATTGGATAGTCTATTGAGTATATCTAATTCATTTTTGGTCATATTTGAATGTGATGTGCTGTTTTTCTTAGATAGTTTATCTACATATTACCGCTCCCTGTAAGCATCTCCAGTTAGTAACCTAGCTGCCGACCGTTGTACCAACTGTAACTTCCAGACCGTCTTCAAGGGCAGCCTTACGTAGAGCGCATTACAGTAATCCATCCTTGAGGTAACTAGAGCATGGACCACCGTGGTCAAGCCAGACTTCTCGAGGTACAATCGCAGTTGGTGCACAAATTTTAATTGTGCAAAGGCCCTCCCTGCCACCGCTGACACCTGAGCATCAAGTGACAGCGATGAATCCAGAAGGAACCCCAAACTGCAGACCTGCGCCTTCAGGGGGAGTGTAACCCCGTCAAGCACAGGTAGCCACCCTATGCCCCGATCGGTCGAACGGCTGACCTGGAGGACCTCTGTCTTATCAGGATTAAGCTTCAGCTTGTTGGCCCTCATCCAATCCATCACAGCGGCCAGACACTGGTCTAGGATCCAAGGGGCTTCCTTGGAAGTAGGTAGAAAGGAGTAGTGGGGTTGAGTGTCATCTGCGTAGAGATGGCACCGAACTCCAAAACACCGGATGACCTCGCCCAGCGGTTTCATGTAGATATTAAAAAGCATGGGGGAGAGAATGGAACCTTGCGGGACCCCACAGGTCAAAGGCCAGGGGTCCGAGCAGGTGTCCCCCAGCTTCACCATCTGGGATCGGCCCTCTAGGAAGGACTGGAGCCACTGTAAAGCAGTACCCCCAAGGCCCATCCCGGAGAGCCGTCCCAGAAGGATACCATGGTCGGTGGTATTGAAAGCCGCTGAGATGTCTAGCAGAACCAACAGGGACACACTCCCCCTGCCAAGCTCTCTACGGAGGTCATCCACCAAGGCAACCAAAGCTGTCTCAGTGCCATGACCAGGCCTGAAGCCAGACTGGAATGGGTCAAGATAATCGATGTCATCTTGCTTCCATCTTTCTCACAGTTCCGTTTGGTGGGGATAAGAGAGAGGGCCTTCTCGGCCGTGGCCCCCCTACAGGAAGCAACTGAAGACCTGGATGTTTCGGCTGGCCTTCAGTGAGACAGTCATTAGCTAATCAGCCCCGATTGGTTTTAATAATCTATCCTGTATTTATTATGTCCTTACCATTTATGTGTTTTAAATGCAACTTTTTACCCTTGTATTGCTGTTTCAGTTGACTGGTTTTTAACTGTTATAATATTCTTGCTTCATATTGTATTACTGTTTTTATCTTTTATATTGTGATTCATATTATGTTGTTGTTTATTTTGTCCTTATGTTGTTTGGGCCTCTGGCCCATGTAAACTGCCCCGAGTCCCCGCGGGGAGATGGTGGCGGGGTATAAATAAAGTATTATTATTATTATTATTATTATTATTATTATTATTATTATTATTATAAAAATGTCCAGCAGCGTGCGTGCAGATGAATGAGGAAGTACTCCATCAAGGACTCAGTGTCACAGTTGATGATGAAGCAGAAGCTCCCCCTGTGGCCGGAATCGATCATACCCTCATGAAGCCAGAAGCGAAAATGTAGAAGGATGTGGGTGAATTACAATTCCCAAAAGTCTTGGGTCAACCCTCCCCCTGGATTCACAGCTGGTCATGTTGGCTCTTTGTGCAAAGCTTGGTCCAGATCCGTCACTCGCTGGGTTCAGTGTTCTCAAATAAGCCGCCCTGAGTCTCCTGATGGGTGAGAAGGGTGGGGTAGAAATGATGTAATAAAATAAATAAAATAAACTATAACTCTCTGATGCCACGGTTAATCACCCACAAAGCCTGCCAGTATTCACAGTTGGCCATGTTGGGTCTGTGGGTGCTAAACTTAGTCCAGATCAATCACTTTTTATCCCAGATTATATGGCTCATATAATCCAGTTTAAATCAGATAATCTGGAATCAGATCCTGGGATATAGGGCAGTGTAGATTCAGCCTGATTCCTCTTCCACACTGCTCCTATATCCCAGGATGTGATCCCAGATTATCTGCTTTGAACTGGATTATATGAGTCCACACTACCAGATAATCTGGGATAAGAAAATAATCTGGGATCACATCCTGGGAATTAGGGTAGTGTAGATCCAGCCTGAGTCCCCTTCCACACTGCTCCTATATCTCAGGATCTGATCCCAGATTATCTGCTTTGAACTGAATTATATGAGTCTATACTGCCAGATAATCTGGGATAAAATAATCTAGGATCAGATCCTGGGATAGAGGGTAGTGTAGTTCCAGTCTGAGGCCCCTTCCACACTGTCCCTATATCCCAGGATTTTATCCCAGCTTATATGGCAGTGGGGACATATATCCTCCTCCTCCTCCTCCTCCTCCTCCTCCTCCTCCTCCTCCTCCTTCTGGAGGAGTGCATTTTTTTTTGCAAAGCTTTGGAGAACTTTGTGCAAAAGAGGAAGAGAGAAAGGGAAGCCAAGGGAAACTACTTCTCCTTTTTCCTCTCCTCCTCCTTCCTTCCTTCCTTTCCTCCTTCCTTCCTTGTTCGGAGGCAGTGTGCTGCAAGATCCAGAGCCTTCAGGAGCAAGCCAATGCTGCTGAAGCCCGGCCAGAGAGGCTGCATGGCCCGGGTTAGTTGGAGCAGCAGCAAGCAGGGCATCCTTTCCTCCCTCTTTTCCTTCCACCCATTCCTCGCTCCACACTCCACATTTTGCACACAGGGAGGCACACTCTTGCAAAATGCGCCCCTTCTCTTCTACACATGGCTTTCCCTGCTTCCCTTTTTTCACTCCTCCTCCTCCAGGAGTGAAAACACTCCAGGCTTGCTTTCTTTGGGGCTCTTAAACCCAATGCGGGAGATTGGTTGAAAATGCTTTCTCATATATCCGAAGGTGTTCTAAAAATTATTTTGAGGATGGGCTCCATTGCTTTGAATTGGAAGGTTACTTCCGAAGGGCCAAACCACCTCAGAACCCTGTTTGATTGTATTACGATTAACAAATTCATTATGATTAACTAGGATTGCAATATTTTCACCCATGCCTAGTAGCTGGACTGGACTGGGACACTAGAAAACCAGAGTTAAAGTTTCTGCTATGCCATGGTACCCCATTGGGGAACCTTGGGCAAGTCAAATTTTATCAGTGTTAGAGGAAAACCAAAGAAAAGAAATCTCTGCATAAGTCTTGGTAGGAAAACCCTAGATCAGTGTCATTCTAAAGTGGATAGTGTTAGAAGTATGCGGAGATGCTAGTTCAGAGTGACCTTAAAAACCAGGAATGTTGAACATAGTTCTTTCTTTACTCAGTTATTTTGCAATTGTTCAATCACTCAATTTAAATATTTGAAGCAAACTTTATGGTGTCTTATCCATGTATTTGTTAATGAATGTGTTTGCATTTGCAACCTGATTACAAAAATCAGATTATAATCCAAATTCAGTTCTAAAAAAATGTTGCATGCTCAAAGGATGAGCTATGAGCTTGCAAACAGGTGATTTCTGTGATCCCTTGCACTCTGAATATGCTACCTCTTACTGTGTTTTCCCACAGTAAGAGTCTTATATTAATTTTTGCTCCCAAAATGTGCTAGGTCTTATTTTCAGGGGATGTCTTATTTTTCCACGAAGAAGAATTCATATTTATTGTTGAACCAAAAAAAAAATTGAACATTCATTATATATTGTTCAGTAGTTGTCATCACAAACCAACATGACAACTTATTTTCAGGAGATGACTCATTTTCAGGGAAACAGTGTATATTTATTTAAATAATAAATGTCATTGCTTGAGAAAGAAAGAGAGAAAGTCCATTTTTTTAAATTGAAGTAAGCATCTATGTCAATTTCATTATAATACCAGAGTCTGATTTGGAATATTAAGAAACTGAGTTGGGGAGTGTGAGTGGTGGGTGGAAATTAAATTCTTTCTGCAACTATGGGAATTACACCAGGCAATTGTATGAAGGAGGTCATCAACCCTCATGCCTTTCCAGTGTTAATGTAAATTTTATTCCATGGTGGCATCATTTACCTCTCCATTTACTCTAATTGAGGGCAATTTTATTAGAATTAAATTTAGTTTTATGGTTGAAGCAGTACTTCTGCAGCAAAGACAAAGCTGAATCACATACACTTTGTGTACTCAAATAAAGAACAATCTCCATAAAACATGAAAAAAGATAATGTACAGACACGCCACATTCAGTAGATATATCACAGAATAAATAATATAGCAGAAACTGTTTTTATGCATTATACAATTAATGAAAGAAAGTATAATAGGACTTAGTGTGATGAGCACAGCAAAAATCCAAGATATATAATTGTCCAGTAATCACTTGTGGGTAAGGACTGGCAAATCTCTCTTTGCCTCTGCATTTCTGTATGCGCTTTTTGAAATGTATGTATCTGTTGTTGTTTTTTGCAATGTATTCATATGCTGGATGCTTTCCCCCTGATATACACTCTACTGTGTGCATGTTTTAATTGATTTCAGTGGAAAACATAATTTGAGAAATGGAAGATTTTGAAATATAACTGCTTTGATTCATTCATCGTAAAGGTACTGTTTGTTACTAGTATATTGGACTGGGGTATAAGCTCCAAACTCAAAGACTGGAAGTGGAGGAATGAATTGTGAAAGTGGCAGAGTTGGCAGAGATTGACATTCTGACAGGATCAGAAATTTTTCAGGTTAAAAAAAAACCTGGTTTACTCATGATTTTTAACTGTTTAACCAAATCCCCATCCTAAGTCTATGAGACGCAAAAAATAAAAAGTCCCTCCAGGCACTATCTCAAGCAGATATTGACAGGCATGTAGCCGGGGGGGGGGGGGGGGGTAAGGGGTTCAACCCACCCCCCCAAATTTGCAACCCCCCCCCAAAAAAAATTCTGGCTACGGCCCTGGACAGGATACCTTCAAAGGACCCTTCAGAGTTCTGAAAGGACTGGGGACTTTTAAAAAAGTTTCTGGAAGGAAAGAGTATTTCAACATGGGGATTTCATGTCTAAAATGAGAAGTTTGACTATTATAAAATCTAAATTTCCAACATACTGTTCAATTTCCTCTTGAAGAAAAACATGATGAAGAACCCTTTGGGATTATTTGGTGTGACTTTCCTTTCCACAGTATTGGTATTTTTGTACTTCCCAGAGAATGTGGAAATAAATGTTTTAGAATTAATATTAATATTAAATAAATAAATAAATAAATAAGATCCAAATTCATATCCCCATTGACCAATGAACACGCCGTCTTTCTCTCTCTTTTGACCTACTTCACAAGGAAGTCCTAAGGAGCACAGTGTTGAAAAGACATGAATTCCACCTTGATTTTAAGGGAGGTGAAGTGGGATATGAAATTTATAATTTAGAATGAATAAGAAAATTATCCTCCATTTGTACTTGTGGGTTGCAGACTTCAATGTGAACACACTTCAATGACTGTAGAAACTCCAGGTGTACAATTGATTGTAATATGGACCTGCCCTTTCTCCAGCAGAATGACTGGGTCAGCTTGAATACAAAAGAACTGAAGATATGCATTAGGATATACATGGGACCCTTCATCTGGAAAAATTGCGTTAGGAATAATTGATATTTAGCATATCCAAATCAACAGCAACAGAAGCATTTCAGAGAAGGCCTTGTGTGCTGGAAGGACGAATCCCTTGAATTGTATGTTGGAGTCCTACATTTAATTTTCACTTTTCTCTAGCCCCTTTTTATGTGGAGAGATCAGGAAAGCATTAAAACTAGGGATATGGAAGTCTATGGGTATAGTTTTTCCAGTTATGAAAGTAGGCACTTGTTGCACTCAATAGCAATGTGCATTTATTTAATATATGTGTTGTGTCCTTAACATTACTGCAGTTTTCTTTATGTTCATCTAGGATGGGCTCTTTTAAGGGGAGGATGGAAGCCATGGGGGGGGGGCTGTTGGGTTTCATGGAGAAGTGATTCTACTCTCAATTTCAATTCAAATTCAGAGAAGCTATCTAAGGTGTCAAAACTGTTTGATTTGCCTTCTAAATTCTGGTTAAAACCTAAGGCATATTCAATATCCAAACAAAATGAAAGATACCACCCACCACTGGAGAAAAATGAAAAGCAGTAAATTTAAAATGGTACTGATTCACATGGCCCTATGTACATTGTCAAAAAAAACTTTGCTGAACTGTATCTCTCATCCTCTAAAAAGTTGCAGATTGTGTTGTCCAAGGCTTTCATGGTCTGGATCACAGGGTTGTTGTGTGTTTTCCGGGCTATATGACCATGTCCCAGAAGTATTCTCTCCTGACGTTTTGCCCACATCTATGGTAGGCATCCTCAGAAGTTGTGAGGTAAGTTACAGATTTCTGATTTTCCTCTCATTAATAATATTGGAAATATACATAAGAGACATTGGTCGTATTGAAACATGAACACATTTTTGTCCTTATCCCCTGTCTGAGCAGGATTTGATACACCAACCTGACAAGAATTGATAAAATATCTTGAAATTTCAGTCTGTCCGTATTCTGACTTTCTATCCTAATTCTCCGTCTATTGAAAATCTCTCAAAATGCAATGAAGAGACCTGTTCACAACATGTCTTTTAGCAAGGGGTCTATGTGGTTATGAGACCACATAGACCCCTCCAACACAGCAAGGTACAATACATTGGCCGGGTTGTGTAATTGCAGCAATATGTATTTTGTCTGGGGGGGAAATCAGTAATTTTACTTCATACACAGTATGTGCGAATGATTTTACACATTCTTCTTAAGGAAATTTGCTGTCCCTGAGCATCAGTATCTTTGTGATTCTTCTGTGGGTAATGTTTATGCAAATGTATTCTCACAAGGCAAAAGAGCTTTATGAGCATGAATATTCTCCATTCAAAATCTCTGCTGGCCTGGGGAACAGAGAGATGATGCCCATTATCACACAGAGAGATTCCATCATTAAGGAAAATGATCAAAATAACTGAGATGGTATTTACAGAGACAGCGTCCTTTACAAAACAGAACACAGGGGACTTCTGGTATTTTTGTGATAACCTGATTACTTGCAGATGGGCAATTGAGCAGCTATCATGGGGGTGCAAAAATCAAAACACATCAGGCAGGCAGGCAGGCAAGTTTACTCTCAGAGCCATATCAAACCCTGAAATTCCCAAAACTACTTCTAACAGAATTTGAATCCAAATTCAAATCATTATGGGCTGTTTTTTATATATATATACACACACACACACACACAAACCAGGTTCAAATCCCGGGAGCGGAATGAGCACTCGCTGGTAGCCCCAGCTCCTGCCAACCTAGCAGTTCAAAAACTTGCAAATGTGAGTAGATCAATAGGTACCGCTCTGGTGGGAAGGTAACGATGCTCCATGCAGTCATGCCGGCCACATGACCTTGGAGATGTCTATGGACAATGCCGGCTCTTTGGCTTAGAAATGGAGATGAGCACCAACCCCCAGAGTCGGTCACGACTGGACTTAACGTCAGGGGAAATCTTTACCTTTACCTATATATACCATGCTCATAGACCTTGCCAGGCAAACTTGCAGTTGATTTTCATTTTTTTTGTTCTAACCAACCTTGGTTTCAGACAGACTGTGCTCAGCAAGGAGGCAATGTAAGGGTCAGGTGGCCAGATGTCGGGTGGCCTCTAATTGACATCATAAGTAGACCTCAACTATGAGAGACAACATGAGAAAACACACACAAATTTATTTGCAAATTATGGTGGAAAATAAGTATTTGGTCACCTACAAACAAGCAAGATTTCTGGGTCTCACAGACCTGTAACTTCTTCTCTGTCCTCCACTCTTTACCTGTAGTAATGACACCTATTTGAACTTGTTATCAGTATAAAAGACACCTGTCCACAACCTCAAGCAGTCACACTCCAAACTGCACTATGGTGAAGAGAAAGAGCTGTTGAAGGACACCAGAAACAAAATTGTAGCCCTGCACCAGACTGGGAAGACTGAATCTGCAATAGGCAAGCAGCTTGGTGTGAAGAAATCAACTGTGGGAGCAATAATTAGAACATGGAAGAGATACAAGACCACTCAGAATCTCCCTCGATCTGGGGCTCCATGCAAGATCTTAAGTTACTACAATGTTAGAAATTTGGGGATGGAGAAACATTTCAAAGTGGGGGAGGAGTGGAATTATAACTCAATGGGATTAAGGTCCTAATTTGAGCTTTTAGATTTTAGAGTTAGAGTTTAGGCATTCAAAGGAAAGATTCAGGCAAAGTTACAAAGGACTGTGAACATGTAAATACTAGAAATGTGGAGTCTTCAGAAAAATGTAATAAGGAACCCAGGAGTTTAATGGGATGATGAGGCTTATATTCTCACCCCCTCTCCTACTATTTTCTTTCTAAAAGAAAGGCTTGTACAAACTGAAGATTTAGTATACACATGCACGCGCGCGCACACACACACAATCCTCCCTAGCTTTAGTGTAGGGGAAAAATCACGGGTCCCATAAGAACCACCCCCCCTCCCCTGGTAGACAAGTAGATAGATTCTTCATATTTTATCTTATTATTATGCATTTGTTCTCCCTCTATATTATCTGATTGCATACTGTAAAAATTAATGGCCTTACTTAATTACATTAAACTGTGTGATGTTTACTTCAACTAACCATGTTCAAGGATGATTATATTTTTTTGTACATTTCACCTACCATTGTTTATCACTATCAGGAATGCTCTTGCTTTTCTTTAATTCCCCACAAGAGATCCCTCTACATCTCACACCACTTATTATTTTGAAATTGTATTGCAAGGTTGGACTCATTCTCAGGGAAAATACATAAAAAAGAAACCCTCATAGCTCAGGGCTATAAACTGAAATCCTCTTACTCTCAGTAGGAGAGCTTTTTCATTTTATGATCTTCAATCTCTTGGATATATGAATGCAAAAGACTCTCATGGTTTCATCCCCCTCCTTCCCAGAAGAAGAACAAAATCAAGGTGTCAGGACCACAGGCCACCCAGAGTATTTGGGATTTGGAAGGGTTTCCTTTTTATATACAGAAATATAATGTGTCTCAGGAGAGCAGCTTGGTAATCTGCAGCCTAAAAATAGCCCAAAAAAAGCATGAGAATTGAGCATTTAAAATAGAAATGTAGGGAGAGGGAATTACTCAAAGCATTGAAAATGAAGTCACTCAAGTGAACACTAAAGGAAATGCTGAATGTCTTCTGTTATTAGTTTGGACACACCTGACACAAGAATAATATAAGTAAGACTTTCTGTGCATAACACTGAAATTGTGCAGGCAGATCAGGAATCAAAAAATGTATGCAAGCAAGCAAAGTATGTGAGAGAAGGACTTGCTTTCTTCTGTCACATATTGAAATGCTATTTAATTGTGTGATCCTGAAGAATTGAAATTACTTTTCTATAACTTGGGACCTAATCCCTCCCCCAATTTTAAAACAGTGCTAATCTACTGAGGCAATGAAAAGTGATGGAGCCCATACTTCCTCTCTGCATCTATCACAATTTGTTATGTAAGTGTTATTGACAGTTCCAAAAAAAAGGAAGGAGGGAGATGACAGTCTGAGAACGTCTTCTGGACTCAGGAACCAGGATATGCCATTTCAAAACTACAAAAACACCTGGGTTGGGAGCTGTCAAAATTGCCCTCATTGAACTGAATCAATGACATTGGCAAATATGCTGTCCTGTGGACAGTCTCCTAACCAACAGTTATCCCTGGTACTTTGCCATTATGCAGCCGCTTGATCCTTTTCAATAAAATACTGAAATATTGTTCCTCTAATATATCATTATTTTTCTTTGTCTTTAATAGTGGGATGTTCTGCTTTTTCTGTTTTTAAAAATGTGAATCTCAATACCATGAAAATTTGATCCCCCATTGTGCCAAAGTAAGACCCTTTTTAGGGGGGGGGGGGAGAAGACAGAGAATCCACTTGCTCATGGGATAAGGATGTAAATAGTTAATAATGGAGAAACCAGCAAATTCAGACAATGTGATAAGTAATGAATAATGGAACATAGTGATTTGCAAAGCTACAGGACTAAATGCTATGATTACATGGTGCTGCCCCCCCCCCCCAAAAAAAATTGGGATAAAGTCCTAAGGTATTGATGACAGAATCTAATTAATATATTCTAAGAATAGGATTGCAGTCAGAGATAATACTAGTACATTGTGATGACACAATAGGGGAAATAAAGTAATTCAATTTCCTTTAATAAGAACATAAAAGTGTGTATGTGAAGGTTAAGGAAAAGCAACTTGGGATGGCTCTTTGTGTTCTTCTTACAAATCTGCCACATGCTTAATGAACATCAAGGCTCAGCTTGTTTATAAAGTATGTGAAATAATGGATACATTTTGTAAGTATATCAGAAAGCAAACTGTCATACAGCTGGACTATTGGAGTTTTTAAAAAGAAGGTATGAGGCTTTGAAAGTACTTTTACAAAGGAGGAAGGAAAGGAGAAAAGAAAGGGGGAAGGAGTATTACATAGGATGTTAGTGAGGCCTAGACATGTTCATTTGTATAAGTTGACCATGCTTCTAAAAATGATTTTTTTTACATATTGAATTTATGAATAAATGTAATATAGCAGTTTGCCTAAAGCCCAGAAAAAAGGAATTAGTGGCAGTAATATTCCAGACAGTAATTTGTTACCATTATGAGTATTACTTGTTTAAAAAATTACTCTTACCTCACAACCTCTGAGGATGCCTGCCACAGATGTGGGTGAAACGTCAGTAGAGAATGCTTTTGGAACATGGCCATACAGCCCGGAAAACTCACAACAACCCATGAAGACCTTCGACAACACTCTGGCCTTACATATTCATGATTTGATTAAAATACTTTTTGTTACCGTAATAAAATGAATGTTTACAACAGTAGCCTATGGTACAAAAGACACTCCCATTTATGTTGTGTTTCCTCAACCTCCACAACAGAACACAATGCATAACATAAGACAGCTTTTGAGCTCCCTTTTTGTTCTCTGTTGCTTTGACGGCAGTGCTTTCTTAATACATGGGCATACTGGGCAGTTGCCCAGTTCCTTTCTGAATATGGGGATCCCATGCTAATCTATGCACAGAACAGAATTAAACACTAATTGTCTGATCACCCACTTCAGAATTCAAATTTCCTGCTAGTTTTTTTACAAGGAGGAAAGTTAAGATTGGTAGAGGAGGGTTGGCATTTCTACATTTTCCAGAGAAGTTTTAACATTTTTATTACTTGCACTGTTATGGAAGAAGAATACTGTAATGGATTCACAGGACGCAATTAATGGCTAGAGACAACAATTGCTGAAAGTATGAATTTCTATTATTAGAAGCTGAACTTCTGCCTTTTGTTTTCTAAGAATTATATTTGTGTGGTGAAGGTTTAGAAAAAATGTAAAAAAGCAAAATGAGGAAAAATAAACTGTAGACTTATTACCTATTAATATAAGTTTATTTTATTGGTAATTTTACATTTTTATTCTTGTGAGTAGTTGTGTAGGCAAGACCCAGTGCACTGCTTTATCTGGGGGCCTATAATGCTATTAAAATTGCCCTGTTCGTCAGACCACACCCAAAGTTAGTAAAGGTTAAGTGACACATTATACATTTCTATGTCATAGTCATAATGCATGTTTGTTATACCATCATTGCTGAAAAATAATTAATTGTTACAAATAAAATTATTACCAGAAGGAGAAAAATTAACAAAACGATTGGATTGAAGAGTATCAAACTTCAAGAAGACAAAAAAAAACATAAGCAGACCACTGTTCAGCTGAATGTTATATGTGTAAGAGAGTGTTTCAGTAATTTAGGTATGATCCATGATCAATTTCTGCAGGACAAATTCAAGAGCAATGCAGGCCTCATAACAACTACCACAATAAATATCAATTAGTTAAATTGATGTGAATGGCTTTGCATGTCTTTGCCATGACTACTTAATTTGCATAGGTCTATGTAAATACTGCTTCCATTGGTCATTTTTAATGTCAGAACCTGTTACTTGCTCAGGATGTGACTTTCAAAACATGAATTATGCTATTTCTCCGAGTTCAGTAAATAAACTTTTCTGGAGTATGAACGTTGATGAAAATTAATTCAGATGGTATGTAGGGGGAAATCAGTTCAGTATGATTTTGGTTCAGCCTATACAGCCTGGTATCCTTTTGACCTAACTGCTCCACTAATCAAAATAATATAGAGCTAAATTCTTTACTCAGTTAGAGGAATGCTTTCAAAAGATAGAGCAACAGACAAGGTGAAAGCTTTTCCAGAAAAAACAAAAACAAAATATTAACAAAAAAGTAATTAGTTGGTTAGTTAAAAATATTTGTAGAAAGTAAGATAAAGCAGGAAGTATTTGGGGGAGTCAGAATCACAGCTGGTGCAGCGAGATGGTCACATAGCTGTGCAGTAAAACTTTGATTTGGATGATGAGGGTGATAAGTCTAGGAAGACAGAGACAGAACTAGTACAAAAGTAGAAAAGAAGAATTCACCTCACTGTAGGTCAAGAAGCAATTGGACCAAAAACAGCCAGAAGTTCATAAGAAGGAATAAAGACATGAGGATTTCAAGAGATAAACTAACTGGAGAGGAGAGGAAGAAGAGAAAACAAGTGTTTATGTGGTGTCTTCAGAAAGCTGTGGATTTGAGAAAAGAAAGGGTTCTCTTTCACAGAAATAGAACAAAGGGGAGAGGAGGGGGAGTAGCTTTATATGTCAAAAACAGTTACGTTGCAGAAGAAATGCAAGACTGTAATCTGGGAAACCAGCTTGAAAGCATCTGGATAAGAATCAAGGGAACCGGGACTCAAAAAGATCTCGTCGTGGGTGTCTACTACAGACCTCCGAACCAGGATATAGAACTTGATGAAGCCTTTTGTCAACAGCTGACCAAACAGGCACAAAGAAAAGATATAGTAGTAATGGGCGACTTCAACTATCCTGATATCTGCTGGAAAACAAACTCGGCCAAGAGCACAAAGTCCAACAAATTCCTCACTTGCCTTGCAGACAATTTTATGGTCCAGAAGGTAGAGGAGACAACAAGGGGATCAGCAACTCTTGATCTAATCTTAACAAATGTGGAAGACCTTATCAATACAGTAGAAGTCGTCGGATCCTTAGGGGCAAGTGACCATGTGCTCCTGCAGTTTGTGATACAATGGAAGGCTGAAACTAAGACAAGTCAAACACGCATTCTGGACTTTAAGAGAGCTGACTTCCAAAAAATGAAGGAAATACTGAGCAGCATTCCATGGATGCCAATATTAAAAGACAAGGGAGTTAACGATGGATGGGAATTTTTTAAAAGTGAAATACTCAAGGCGCAAATGCAAACAGTGCCAACAAAGAAAAAAAATATGGCACATGCGAAGAAGCCAGAATGGATGTCCAAAGAACTTCTAACTGAGCTAAAACTCAAAAGTGAAATGCACAAGAAGTGGAAAAGGGGAGAAATCACCAAAGAAGAATTCAAACGTATAGCCAACTCCTGTAGGGAAAAGGTTCGCAAGGCTAAAGCGCAAAATGAGCTCAGGCTTGCCAGGGACATTAAAAACAACAAAAAAGGCTTTTTTGCTTACGTTGGTAGAAAAAGGAAGAAAAAGGAGGCGATAGGGCCTCTGCAAGGAGAAGATGGGGTGATGGCGACAGGGGACAGGGAAAAGGCAGAACTGCTTAATACCTTCTTTGCCTCGGTCTTCTCACAAAAAGAAAGCCATCTTCAACCTCAGCAACATGAAATGGACGAAGGATTTGGAGAAATCCAACCCCAAATAGGGAAACAAGTTGTCCAGGAACACCTGGCCACTCTAAACGAATTCAAGTCGCCAGGGCCAGATCAACTACATCCAAGAGTACTGAAGGAACTAGCGGAAATTATTTCAGAACCACTGGCGATCATATTTGAGAGTTCTTGGAGAACGGGAGAAGTCCCAGCAGATTGGAGGAGGGTGAATGTGGTCCCTATCTTCAAGAAGGGAAAAAAGAACGACCCAAACAATTACCGTCCGGTCAGCCTCACGTCGATACCAGGCAAAATTCTGGAAAAGATCATTAAGGAAGTGGTCTGCAAACACTTAGAAACAGATGCAGTCATTGCTAATAGTCAACACGGATTTACCAAAAACAAGTCATGCCAGACTAATCTGATCTCTTTTTTCGACAGAGTTACGAGTTGGGTCGATACAGGGAATGCCGTAGATGTAGCGTACCTGGATTTCAGTAAGGCCTTCGACAAAGTCCCTCACAACCTTCTGGCAAACAAACTAGTAAAATGTGGACTAGACAAAACTACGGTTAGGTGGATCTGTAATTGGCTAAGCGAACGAACCCAAAGGGTGCTCACCAATGCGTCGTCTTCATCTTGGAAAGAAGTCACGAGTGGAGTGCCGCAGGGTTCTGTCCTGGGCCCGGTTCTGTTCAACATCTTTATTAATGACTTAGACGAAGGGTTAGAAGGCACGATCATCAAGTTTGCAGATGACACCAAACTGGGAGGGATAGCCAACACTCCAGAAGAAAGGAGCAGAATTCAAAACGATCTTGACAGACTAGAGAGATGGGCTGAAACTAACAAGATGAAGTTCAACAGGGACAAATGCAAGATACTTCACTTCGGCAGAAAAAATGGAAATCAAAGATACAGAATGGGGGACACCTGGCTAGACAGCAGTACATGTGAAAAAGATCTTGGAGTCCTTGTGGACAACAAGTTAAACATGAGCCAGCAATGTGATGCGGCTGCTAAGAAAGCCAATGGGATTTTGGCCTGCATCAATAGGGGAATAGCGTCTAGATCCAGGGAAGTCATGCTCCCCCTCTACTCTGCCTTGGTCAGACCACACCTGGAATACTGTGTCCAATTTTGGGCACCACAGTTGAAGGGAGATATTGACAAGCTGGAGAGCGTCCAGAGGAGGGCAACTAAAATGATCAAAGGTCTGGAGAACAAGCCCTATGAGGAGAGGCTTAAAGAACTGGGCATGTTTAGCCTGCAGAAGAGAAGGCTGAGAGGAGACATGATAGCCATGTACAAATATGTGAGGGGAAGCCATAGGGAGGAGGGAGCAAGCTTGTTTTCTGCTGCCCTGCAGACTAGGACACGGAACAATGGCTTCAAACTACAGGAAAGGAGATTCCACCTGAACATCAGGAAGAACTTCCTCACAGTGAGGGCTGTTCGGCAGTGGAACTCTCTCCCCCAGACTGTGGTGGAGGCTCCTTCTTTGGAGGCTTTTAAACAGAGGCTGGATGGCCATCTGTCGGGGGTGCTTTGAATGTGATTTCCTGCTTCTTGGCAGGGGGTTGGACTAGATGGCCCATGAGGTCTCTTCCAACTCTACTATTCTATGATTCTATGATTCTATGAAACTGGACCAAGCCAGTACGAACAAGACACTCCCCATGAGATCACATTAGTGTTATAGAAGGGAGGCTTTCATCTCCGAAATGCCTGCAGACTTCTGGGAAATGTTGTTTAGGGCAGGGCCTTCTCAGATAGAGAGGTCCTGGCTTTTCTAAACTGCATTTTCCAGAATTCTGCAGGAACAAGGCAACTGGGAGACAAAAGGCTTCATTCTATAATGCTAATGTGATCTCATTCTCTCTCTGATCACTAAGAGAAAATGGATTTGTGAATGGTTAGGGTTAGGGTTAGGGTTAGATGGCTGTAATCATAATGTGCCATTGGAAAAAAGACTGCACCTATAGTCAATGTCAGGTGGAAGACATTGTGCATTATATATTAGATTGTTCTCTGTATAGTGACTCGAGGGAAAGAGTTTGAAACCTTTGCTGATAAAAGAAAATGGGAACTCACTTGCAGAAATGGTTTAGTTTTTGGTGAATGACTCCAATGACTTTGTAACATATAAAGTGACCCTTTTTACTTGGGCTGCAAAAAATACCAGAAAGAGAGAACTAGATAAAATTGCTGTAAATTTCAATAGAGACTCAAAGTGCTAATTTGATCCTCTGCCCTAAAAAATGTATCTGTAATTATCGATAATTCACATTTTTTTCTCTTTTAGCGAGCATGGCAGCCTTTGTTTGGTGTCTTCTGGTTTTTGTTTGCTCTGAGAGTACAATTGTCATGGCCTTGGGCTTGTACAATAAACTACTTGTGTGTGAAAATGGTTCTTCTGTTCTAATGTCCTTGGCTTAATCAACTAGAGCAGTGGTTCTCAACCTGGGGTCCCCAGATGTTTTGACCTACAACTCCCAGAAATCCCAGCCAGTTTGCCAGCTGTTAGGATTTCTGTGAGTTGAAGGCCAAAAACATTTGGGGAACCCAGGTTGAGAATCACTGAACTAGGAGAAGGAAATTTTTCTGATTGGCACAGCAATTTCCTGGATGTCATGTAGTTTCCTTTTTCAGAATCTGAAAAGTTATTAGACTTCTAAAGCTTATCAGACTTTGTATAGTCAGTTTCCAAAGTATGACTAAGATAGATTCTGTAGGTTTGTTCTTAAGCTGAATTTGTTTCTAAGTCAAAACAGGTACATTTTTAAAGTGTACCTCCAGGCATGTGTGATCAATTTAAATAATGTTTTAAAAGTCATTGCAAAATTAGGGGATGCTGACATTTCATTCCTACAGGTTTTTTTTAAAGTATGGTTAGTGAAAGTTTCATTACTATAACAAGAATAAAAAAATTGTTACTTTTTCGTTATAGTAATTGCACATAATTACTAAGCCTGTACAAAAATTCAGGTTTTGTAAGTCATATTAAAATTTGTTAAATCTGTACTTTTGAAGTAATATCCAAAACATGAGCATGGCCTGCACCTAAAACTTAAGAATCAAAACTTACCCAATCCTTTTCCGTTTTAATTTTTTAATGCTCAGAAATGTCCCAAAGTCAGTTTCATGTAAGCATGAAGCTTTTGGTAAGCAGCCAAAAAGGCTCCCATTCCTCCTTAAATTGATGGCCTCTCACCATTAGGCAAGGGATAGCAGGGCGAAAGCAGAGTTTGCTGGGAAAGAAAGCACAGAACTTTGGACAATGTAGTTTGGGAAGGGGAGGAGCCTTATGGCAGAGAATGCAAAAGGCCCTGCCCTAAACTACGTTTCCCAGAATTCTGCTCACATCAGGAAGCCCCAATCAGGATAGGGGAGACATTTGTCACTCCGTGCAGCCAGCCAGAAGTCCAATAAATTGTTTTATCTGGAAAAAAAGGAGCACTAATACTTCAGTATGAGTAAGTAAATCTGTGCTTGGCTGACAAGAAATCCCTAAATGAATTGTCCTTGGGAGTCCCTTCCGACTGAATAGGGGAAGCATATCAATTAGTTTAGAGGCTGGATGGCCATCTACCAGGAGAGTTTTCTGGCTGGAAGAAGGGACTACGTGGCCCTTTGGGGTCCCCTCCAGCTCTAGGATTCTATGAAAATGTAGAATTGGTTAATAAGTGTTTCTATTAGTTAAAATGAAAGACATTCAATGAGATAGCTCTTGTGGGTTTTTTAAAAATGTTTTTGTCAAAAAAAAAAATTAAAAACCCTAAAACAAGAAGATGTATGAATATTTCTGAAAGTTGGGGGGAATGATCCCCTATTACCTCACAACCTCTGAGGATGCCTGCCATAGATGTGGGTGAAACGTCAGGAGAGAATACTACTGGAACATGGCCATACACACATCAACCCTATGATTCCATCCATGAAAGCCTTCGAGATGTCATTGTATAGAAAAATTAAGAAGACAGCTCTTGTAGTTTTTTAAAAAGATAATGTTGTTTATAAAAACTTTGAAATTTCCCCAAAAATCTGTGAATAAATATAACATTCTAAAACTTGATGGGCTAACAGTGGCAAATGTGTTCTACCATTGTATCAAGTTTCACCCCACTAGTTAAACATGAAGGAGAAAGGAACCATTGAAATGTCTCCAATTATAGTAATTATGAGCAATTACTATAACAAAAAAGTAATGAGATTTCATTACTCTTGTTATAGTAATGAAATCTTCACCAAGCCTACTTTAGAAACACTTTAGAAATGAAATGCCAGCATCCCCTAATTTTGTAATAACTTTTGAAACAATTGTTATTGATCGCAATGACCCTATGACTTCCCTTCACGTATTTGTACATGGCTATCATGTCTCCTCTCAGCCTTCTCTTCTGCAGGCTAAACATGCCCAGCTCTTTAAGCCGCTCCTCATAGGGCTTGTTCTCCAGACCCTTAATCATTTTAGTCGCCCTCCTCTGGACGCTTTCCAGTTTGTCAACATCTCCCTTCAACTGTGGTGCCCAAAATTGGACACAGTATTCCAGGTGTGGTCTGACCAAGGCAGAATAGAGGGGGAGCATAACTTCCCTGGATCTAGACGCTATTCCCCTATTGATGCAGGCCAGAATCCCATTGGCTTTTTTAGCAGCCGCATCACATTGTTGGCTCATGTTTAACTTGTTGTCCACGAGGACTCCAAGGTCTTTTTCGCACACACTGCTGTCAAGCCAGGCGTCCCCCATTCTGTATCTTTGATTTCCATTTTTTCTGCCGAAGTGAAGTATCTTGCATTTGTCCCTGTTGAACTTCATTTTGTTAGTTTTGGCCCATCTCTCTAGTCTGTCAAGATCGTTTTGAATTCTGCTCCTGTCTTCTGGAGTGTTAGCTATCCCTCCCAGTTTTGTGTCGTCTGCAAACTTGATGATCATGCCTTCTAACCCTTCGTCTAAGTCGTTAATAAAGATGTTGAACAGAACCGGGCCCAGGACGGAGCCCTGCGGCACTCCACTTGTCACTTCTTTCCATGATGAAGACGACGCATTGGTGAGCACCCTTTGGGTTCGTTCGCTTAGCCAATTACAGATCCACCTAACCGTAGTTTTGTCTAGCCCACATTTTACTAGTTTGTTTGCCAGAAGGTCGTGGGGGACTTTGTCGAAGGCCTTACTGAAATCCAGGTACGCTACATCCACAGCATTCCCTGTATCGACCCAACTCGTAACTCTATCGAAAAAAGAGATCAGATTAGTCTGGCATGACTTGTTTTTGGTAAATCCGTGTTGACTATTAGCAATGACCGCATTTGTTTCTAAGTGTTCGCAGACCACTTCCTTAATGATCTTTTCCAGAATTTTGCCTGGTATTGATGTGAGGCTGACCGGACGGTAATTGTTTGGGTCGTTTTTTTTCCCCTTCTTGAAGATAGGGACCACATTCGCCCTCCTCCAATCTGCTGGGACTTCTCCCGTTCTCCAAGAACTCTCGAAGATAATTGCCAGTGGTTCTGAAATAACTTCCGCTAGTTCCTTCAGTACTCTTGGGTGTAGCTGATCTGGCCCTGGGGACTTGAATTCGTTTAGAGAGGCCAGGTGTTCCTGGACAACGTGTCTCCCTATTTGGGGTTGGATTTCCCCCAATCCTTCGTCCATTCCGTGTTGCTGAGGTTGAAGATGGCTTTCTTTTTCTGAGAAGACCGAGGCAAAGAAGGTATTTCTCATCCAAGCCACAACAGCGACCAGGCACTGGTTCAGTATCTGAGGACCTTGGAATTAGGTGGAAATGAGTAGTAGAGTTGAGTGTCATCTGCATAGAGATGGCACCCAACTCCAAAACTCCAGATGACCTTGCCCAGCAGTTTCATGTAGATGTTAAATAGCATGGGGGATAAAGTAGAACCTTGTGGGACCCCACAGGTCAAAGGCCAGGGGTCCGAGCAGGTATCACCCAGCTTCACCAACTGGGAACGGCCCTCCAGGAAGGACTGGAGCCACTGGAGCGCAGTGCCTCCAAAGCCCATCCCAGAGAGCCATCCCAGAAGGATACCATGGTTGATGGTATCAAAAGCCGCTGAGATGTCCAGGAGAACTAGAAGGGACATACGCCCCCTGTCTAGCTCTTTACGAAGGTCATCCACCAAGGCGACCAAAGCCATCTCAGTACTGTGACCAGGCCTGAAGCCAGACTGTGAATGGTCCAGAAAATCAGTGTCATTCAAGAATCCCTGGAGCTGAGAAGGAACCACCCTCTCCAGTACCTTGCACAAGAAAGGGAGATTGGAAATTGGTCTACAGTTGTTAAGATTAGAGGAATCCAGGGATGCCTTTTTAAAAAAGGTCCTAATTACTGCCTGTTTTAGGCTAGATGAAAAAATCCCTTGTTCCAGAGATGAGTTTATAATTTTCTCAAGCCAAATTAACAAATCTCCCCTGGTCAGTTTGATTAACCGTGAGTCTTAAAGTGACCAGGTGATGTTCGGACCATGACAATGGAAGAATATTTTGCTCTTCCACTCCAGCCAATCCACTGTCCGCAATAAATACTAGGTCAAGGGTGTGTCCTGCCTGGTGGGTGGGTCCAGAGATGACCTGGGACAGTCCCATGGTTGTCATGGCAGCCATGAAGTCCTGAGCTGCACCAGTTAAAGGGGCCTCCGCGTGAATGTTGAAGTCCCCTAGCGCCACCAGGTGCTGGGAGGCCAGCACCATGCCAGAGACCACTTCTGCAAGCTCAGGCAGGGAGACTGCTGTGTTGCAGGGTGGACAGTACACCAGCAGAATCCCCAAACTGTCCCGGACACCTACCCTCAGGTGGACACAGTCAAAACCCGAGGCTTGTGGAACAGCACACTTGGCCACGGCGATGGATTGCCGAAAGACCACCACAACTCCTCCTCCCCGCCCCACGGGCCTGGCCTGCTGATGCACCCCAAAACCAGGAGGACACAGCTGAGTGAGATTAACCCCACCCAGCTCATCCAACCAGGTCTCGATCATGCAGGCCAGGTCCGCCCTCTCATTCAGGAGTAAATCATCCAGGAGTAAATCCTGGATGACGGGGGTCTTACCATTAATGGACCTGGCATTCAGCAGCAGGGGACTGTCATGAGGACTACCACACCTTTCCTTCTCCAGGGTCGCAAATGTTCTATTGTGCTTCTCCCTGTGATTTTGGTGACTGTCTCTCCTCCTCCCTCACATGACTTCAGTCTTTCCCCCCCGGGGATCGTCCTCCCCCTCAGTAGGGTTAGGCGAGATGAAACTGCCTTTTAACCAGCCTAGTCAGCTCACAAAGGCAGGAGGGCCGTGTTGGAACCTATCGTGCATAGTGGCTAGAGATGTATCTTGTGAAAACAGTAGAAGAGAGTCCTCTAGGATCTTAGGTGGACTGATAGATAGACTATAACAAGGAAGCATTTGTAGGTGGAGTTGAGAACATGAATGGGCAGGGAGATGGGGAACTAGGGGGGTCCGTGGACACGTGGCTGAGATAGGGGGGGTCCAATCTAAAGGATTTGGAAGAGTATGGTTACTAAAAGATGTTAACTCTAGGGGATGTAATTGTAGGTCAGGGAACAGGGGGCGAATCCAGGGGTCGATGGAGACCCTCCTAATGCGGATGCCCCATGCTTCAAGATGATCTCTTTTCTTCTAAAAAGAAATATCTAGTTTCTTCTCCTTTTTTGTATTTTTCCAGCTTTGTGTGTGGAATGACTAGAGGGATTGGTGAATCCTTTACGTTCTGGGACGAAATAAACTTTCACCTTTCACTGCTCTATTCAGAGAAAAGAATGGTTCCTTTGTTATAAGACTTAAGGTACAGTACTTTTCATGGACCTGTGGATAAGTCAACCCAGATTTTTGGTATTGATTTTTTTTTACTAAAATTCCTGGTCTTTTACATGAATATATGGGCTTCTTTTTACAATTGTGTTTTCTTATTGTTGAGACTCTCATTTTTCAATCAGAGGGAAAACTGAGAATATTATTTTCCATCTCTAATTTTCACATGTGAAGTTAGAGACCCCCCCCCCCCCACCCCCAAAAAATGTTGGATTCCTGTTTCTTTATGAAATGCCCATATTTTATCACATAATGGTCATCATTACATAATAGTTGCACTCCCCTTTTGGGGAAGACAACATTGGTATTTTGTGCTTCCTCACATAATAGTTGCCCAGGCGAATGAATTAAGGGTATGACTGCCCTTTTTTTTGACACTACGGGGCTTGACTTGGCTCTTTCCATTTTGACACTATGGAGCTTGACTTGACTGGAAGCCAAGCCCTTCAGCACCATGGAAAGAGGGCAGGCATAACATGGAATGAATTCCCTCCCCCAGCCACCTGCCCTCTTCCCCGTTAGATGCTGCCATGCAAGTGGGTGATGCTCCACCCACCCACACAGCTGCACCCTCAAAGGGACTATTATGTAGTAAAAAAAGCCACCATAAAATAGTCACAGTCCTCCCCCCCCCAAAAGGAGAAAAGGTATGCTATTATGCGGTGAAATATGGTATTCATTTGTCACCTTCTGAAACTGCAAAAGAGATGGGAGTACATCTTCCATCAAAATGCTGCACATTTTTAGGACTTGCAACAAGTTTTGGCAATGAAAACAATTCACATAAAACCATGTGTACATTTGAAAAATGCATACAGCAAAGAAGAACAAATACTCTTTGCTGCAATTCTTGCTCCCAAATCCCTGAAAAAGCATTCCAAAGACAATTTTTCCCAAAATGAAATTCATTATCTTAACTCATGTAGACTAACTTTGCAATTTTTTTACCAATTCAGATACGGATAATGGATTCGAGAATAATTCTCTCTTCTAACCATAGTATTAATCACCCAGGAGATATATCTGTATGTCTGTCTATCTGTCCATATATTTACTGGCAGATGAAATAGAAAGTTACTCAATAAGTGTGCAAAGTATATTTCTTTTCAGACAAATATTGTACTGGGAATTGAATATTATTCTTCAGAAACTCCTTATAAAAAAGCAAGTAAAAAGCACTGGATTTCAGAGGGAAGTGGGGTCTGTTTGGCAGTTTTGCTTTCTTTCCTCTCCCTATAAAAGCTTTAGAAAATTTGTAAGACACTTACAGCTAGCAGAAAACTATTGGATCTGAACACTTCTTTTACAAACAGTTCAACTATAACCCCCTAACCACCCCCCCAAAAAAATGTTTTCAAACCAAGGATAAGCTTACAAAAATGAAGCTTGGTTCATGCAGAATTAGAACATACTCAGAATGATCAAGGAAGTAATATGCAGCTCCTTTTTTCCCCGTGGTCTCCCCATGACTGAACTCATTACCCCTCATGTGCAAAAGGTTTGCGTTAAGATCCTGCTGTACTTATGAAGATTCCTAGGTGACTTAAGCATTCAAAATAAGTGTTATTCTACCGTGAGAAGGTGTGCTCTAGCTCCACCCACATCTGTCTTAAGTAATTTTAATCTCCTGCATGTGGAGGGAAATGCTTGAAATACTCTGCTATCCATGAATGGTCTGCATCAGAGTTGGAATTGGAAAATCAGCATGTATAGCAGAAACTTTCTGCTTTGGGCTTGTTACTTTCCATATTAGAGCACTATGGAGATGACAATGGAAGGACTAGGACATCTAGAAATTTATATGAAGAAGATGTGGGGCCAAAAATGCTCCTCCTGATCTCTTTTTTTACATACAGTAGCTGCACCTGTTTCACACTATACCTTCATTATTTAAGCTGAAGCTTATACTGTACTTGCCTTTCAGGCCTTTCTGCTGATTGTACAAATGTTAGGAATGCAGCTGTTGAAGGTAAGGTATTTTTTAATTATTATTATTTTAGAAAATATAACAGACAATCATGAAAGCAAAAAAAAAAGCAAGAAGTAAAATAAAATAGACACATACAAAAAGAGAGAAAAGATACAGACAGATATAAAGGTTTACGCTGTAGTGTACAGCCAGTGCTTGTTAAACTAATGGATATTCACAGAGTGGCTATACCGTTGTTATACCTTAACTTATCCTTGTCCCCCTAACCCTTCACCCGTGAGCCCAACCCCCTAGACCTCAGATACCCCTCAGTAAGGATCAAGTAACTAACCATCAACTACCCATGTATCTTCTTTCGCTAAATCCCCTTTATGGCGATCATCAAATCTACCTTTGTCTTCTTTTCCAGATACCCAAGTGCCAGCCTCCATTTGTTTACAAAATCCTCATTATTTCCTCCTCTGTTACTATTTGTCAGCTTGGCCATTTGGAAATATTTCCCCAGTTTATCTTTCCAGTCTTTAATACCTAGCTCTTCTTCCCCCTTCTGTTGTGATGGAGTCTTTGAGTAATGATACTACTAGGTGCACTAGAAGAGGAAGAAAGACTACTCGTGAGCAAGAATCCGATGAGGAGCAACAAAGGAAGCAGATCCGGGAAATACTTATGGAGCCTACTGATGATGACACATTTGAGGGCTTTGAGGTGGATGATGGGGTTGAGAATCAGGAGGATGGGATGACAAGTTCAGAGGATGAGGTAATGGACTGGACTAAGGTGCGGGAGATCCAGGACATCTGTAGAGAACCCACAAGTAGCGACACGTTCGAGGGTTGGCACAGTGAGGATCCAGCTGGGTCTTGGGGAATTATGGGTTTGGATAAAAGATGGACTGGGTGGAGGGGTCGGCAAGGGGCTTCAGCTGAAAGGAGGTCTGGTGGGGCGTTGTCTGATTCTAGCTCTGAGGAGGAATTGAGGCAACAGGCTGCAGCTGCTAACAGGGTGTTGGCTGATTCTAGTTCTGAGGATGATTGTGAATAAAAGTGGGTTTGGGAAATGGATCACCTGTTGTTGGGTGTTCGTGTGTTCATGTGAGCTGTTTGGGAAGATGTGCCTTGGGAAGACTTCTGTGAACGTAAATTTAATCTGGATTATCCATAGCTGTGGGGGTTGGAACTGCGAGGGTTTTCTCTGGACTGCTTTGTATTGATCTTATGCATTAGTTGCCGTGCTGCATTCTACGCTTTGGCTCTGTGTTTGACTTGGACTGGAAAATTAAGCGTTCTGAGCCTTTTGAGTTTGTTTTTGGGCTCCTTTTGGTTGTGAACTAATAAACTGTATTTTTACTAACGTCTGGTCTGGCAATTTAAGAAGTCTGTGTTGCAACACCTTCTATGTTTTAGCTATTATTAGTCTTGCTGCAACAAAACAATATTGGCAAATTTCTTCATTTCCTGCGCTAATACGTCTTCTAAATAAACCTAATAAGCACATTTCCGGGTTTTTCTTGACCTTTTTGGCAATCATATTGTTTGTTTCTTTCACCACTTTTATCCAGAATTCTTGAGCTGTATTACAGGTCCACCAAACGTGGGAAAAGGTTCTTTTCATTTTCTTGCATCTCTAACAGGCCCCTCTTCCTGTTTTCTCCATTTTCACCAGAAGCTCTGGAGTTATGTAAATTCTGTAAAACATTTTAAACATATTTTCCCTAATTGAGCTGGACAGAGAGAATTTAAATCCCTTTTTCCAATCTTCCAGATCAATGTTTCTACCAAAGTCTTTGGTAAGGTATGTTTGTGATGCCCTGAACCCTAATGTCTGATCTAACAGTAGATTCAATGTATTATTACTGACATATTGTATTGATACATAGTCAGAGTGCTTCCAGAGTGACTACTTCATACATACAGGTTAGACATTGAAATTTATAAATAGACACATGTGGGCTCAAATAGTGTCATGAACTCATAGTACTGTAGAAGAAGTAGCATAGCTCTGAACTAACCACAGGAAACTGTAAAGCATTTTGAAATATGTCCTCCAGACACTGATTTTACAAGGCCTAGGAGAATGACTTTTTCCAGTGGCCAGCTGGCTGAAAAATCTCATTTTATGTATGGATTGTTTTGATAGCAGCTGAGCGTGAGGATGAAAAAGTAGGGGATACTGATGGAGATGATTTAGCTTCACTTGAGTGTGTGCTGTGGGACTATCTCATATTCTGCCAGCCCCGTCTGTTAATAATGACAACTTAATAGTATTATATTGCAAAGACCATAAAGCAGTTATTCAGTTCATTCAATGTTAATATGGAGAGTACATTTTCTCCATTAGTACAATAATAATAATAATAATAATAATAATAATAATAATAATAATTCTTATTATTACTGTTTTTTTATTTGTTTTTTTATGAAAAGGTAAAAAATGATCAGTGAACTAAAATACACTGGATAACACATATTTTGGTGCTTCGAATGTTAGACCTCTTTCTGGGTATATCTGACCGACCAATTCCAAAAATGGCACCAGTTTCCACCTGTCAACTCTAGTTTTTGAGATCATGATAACTAGGCTTGTGCATTTCGGCTGAACCTCAATCTGATTCTGCTGGCCGGATACCAGTAGACCCTCATATCCGTTTTCGAGCACGGATGGGCTGGTAGCCAGATAAGCTTTTTTTTTACTGCAGCCATAAAATACGGCTAGATCCAGTCTGTTGGCAGCAAGGGGGGAACTCCCTGGGCTCCCCTTCCCATCATTTTAGGTAATGGTATTGTTTGTCCTTATACCCTTCATTAAGATCTAGATTAAAAGCATCAGAGTTAAGATACCACTCTTTCTCTGATCCTTTCCCCTTTGGTCTGTAGAGGAGACTTGTGTTTAATGAAAGGGCTTAAGATATGACTCTTTCTGCAATCCTTTCCCTTTGGTCTGTAGAGGAGACCTGGGTTTAATGCTTCATTAAAGCTGTTTCTACTTTAGTGGAGATAGGTGCTAAAGGCACAGCAGGTATGTGTGCTCTCTCCCTGCATACAGCTTTCCAAGGCATATTAAGGAGGCTTCCCACTTCCCAGGGAATGAAGAGTGAAGACCTGGAACTATCCTAACCTGGACTTTCTTTAAAAAGCCCTCTCCCTTCTCTTGATTTGTACTGCAGGCCCTGCCTGAAGTGGTTTTTTTTTTTTTTTTTTTTGCTCTCATGCCTTATTGCTTCAGGTTTAATGCTTCCTTAAAGGTGTTTCTACTTTCTAGAGGAGATGTAACTAGGTGGTAGTAGTTTTCTGAGAATTAGGCTTTTCTTTTTGTTTGCTTGGATCACTAATAATAATAATAATAATAATAATAATTTAGAAGTATTTTCTGAAGGAGAGGAGGGGAGGAGAAAAAAGCTAAAAGGGTGACTCTCCAAGCCCCCAAATGCGCACCCCATCTACCCATCCTGCACATTCCCAACTCCCAGTCGGTCCCACTAAATAAAAAAAATAAAAAAAATAAAAGGACAATCAAAAAGATTCAAGACAGAGGCTATGCCAGAAGCCAAGCCAAAAGTACACTGAAGCTAGGACATAGCTGTGATGCCAAATAGGGGAGAAGGAGCCATGATCAGCTACTGCGTGGTCCTGTTACAGACAAGAAAACATGATGGCTGAACCCTTGCTGTTACGGCCATCCGGCCAAGCTAACAAGCCGTATTGGGCAAAGGGGACCAACTACTCCGAATCTGTGCACAAGCTTAATGATAAGAACTGATGAGATCTATCCAATGCAATTTTCTGAATCAGAGGTCCAAATCCCAGCAACAGGCAGAAAAATCAAGACATGATTTTTTTTGTGTTGGACTTTGATATCAATTAAAATAAACTGATAGAATACCACAAGTGAGTCTCCATAGGCCCAATGCTCCATTAGAACTAGACCTTTCAGGAAGACTAGGCTCTAATGGGGTATCAAATTAATTTGGAACAACCATGGAAACCTTGGTTTGTTCCTAATTAATTTGTTTGGATGGCTCCAGTAAAAACCCAGACCGCTTTAAGGTTTTTAGACCTGTCTGGATGGGCCCTGTGAATTTCACTTTCAGTACCATTTTGGTGATGATACTTGTGGGATGCTCATATTCTAACAGTAGCATTTTACTAGCATTTAAAATCCATCTAAATCATCATGCACATATGTGGACAAAATTACATTCAAGGCACTACTGACTGTCCCATAAAGAAATCACAAATCAGAAAAATGGATCAATAGAAAGATATGTAATGGCTCAGTAATCCCTGTCTCCACATGTTTGTGACATTTAGCAGATATAAAAATAAGTAATGGTCTGATTTTTGATTCAGGAATGAGTACTACCTACAATTTCCAAATATATTTCAAATGAAACTGAGAAGATGCATAAAGATTTTATTTTTCAAAGGAAGACAGACTTTGCTGGGAGTAACTTGCTAAACAGATTTGTGTAATAATACAAATAACACTTAAATTTGAATTAGATTTTTTAGTAGACTCATAGAATCACAGAGATGGAAGAGACCACTTGAGCCATCCAGTCCAACTCCCTGCCATGCATGAAGAGCACATTCAAAGCACCCCTAGATAGATGGCTATCCAGCCTCTGTTAATAGCATTCAAGGAAGGAGCTTCCACTGAATTTGAAGGTAGAGAGGTCCACTGCTGAACAGCCCTTCAATCAGGAAGTTCTTGCAAATGTTCAGGTTGAATTTCTTTTCCTTTAATTTTAATTCATTGCTCTGAGTTCTAGTCTCCAGTGCATCAGAAAATAAGGCTGCTCCCTCTTCCTTTCAAATATTTAAACATAACTATCATGTTTCCTCTCAACTTTCTCTTCTGCAGGCTAAACATTCCCAGCTCTTTCTGAGTGTTTCCACACAGGCCATTAATATGAGCCAAAGCGGGTTGTTAAAAGCTGCTTTGGCACGCATTTCTGTCCCCACAACCCACCCAAAACCCAGGCTTTCCCAGGGAGGGTGGCTGTATGCCATTCCAATAGTAATCGGCATGGCACGTAGCCACCCCAAAGCCCCCCAAAATAAGCCCTTAAAAGGAAGAGAAACTTACCCAGCCACTGTGTTGTCGAAGGCTTATCCAGCCATCATTATTTCAGTGAAATTGATGCCTGTTGTTGGATTTTTGTGAGGCCAGACTGTCTTAGCATCCTAGTATAGTCATCCTATCACCTTCAAAAAGTTGTTCAAGATAACTACATGCTCTTAGTTTTGAGGTATGGTTTGGATTTACCTCCACCACTGCTCACTGAAATAGCAACTATTGTAAATTAGGCTTTTTTCTTTATGAAACAAGCCACTAGATTATTGAACTGCTGTTGAAATATTATATCCTACTTGTTGTTTTGTTAATGTGTTTTTGAGAAGTACAGGGTACAAATCGGAGAGGTACTGTAATTAACTTGGTTTTTCCTAGATTTTATAATAAAGAAATTAATTTTGTTTGCTTTACCTTGTGAGGCTACATTTAGATGTCAATGGATACATTTAACTGCTAAAAACCATTAGGGAAACAAACACATAATACCACCACCTCTACTTATAAAATGTAAGGCAAAGGATAACATAACCTTACATTTCCGTTACAATAAATGGGCCAGTGCATCATGCTATTTACATTTTTAAAAAACAAAATTATTGGTTTGATTACATATACCAAACACATTCCAGCCACAGAATCAATGATATCAATGATTCTTGGGTTAGAAAAAAGATGTTCAATCAACATTGTTGTTGTTATTTGCTCTTGAGTTAACACTGACTTATATGAACCTATGAATGAGACACCTCCAATAGCCCGTTCATCAGCTATCCATACCAGACTTTCCAGATTCAAGGCATCAATCAATGCGCAGTATTTTTTTTCCCTCTTTTCCTTCTACTTTCACTTTACCAAACATGATAATATTTTCCAGTAAGTCATGTTCATAATGACTCATAATACTTCCAAGTATGACAGTCTGTCTAGTCATCTTGGTTTCTAGTTCAGGCTTGATTTGTTCTAGAACCCATGTATTTGTCTTGAGGATATTATCTAGTTCTTTCATTGCTGTTCTGCCAAATCTTCTTATGTCATGACTCTCAATTTATTTAATGACTGTGTCAATTCATAGAAAATCATTTACTATTTCAGTCTTTATTACTCAGGACAACCAGATGTCACGATATGCATATTTCTTTTAGATCAAAGCATAATTTCTTATGTTTGAAACAATCAAGGTCTTTGCAGTGACCTATGGGGAACAGACTGTGTTTTCTTCTGAAATCATTTGATGCATTCCATAATCAAAAACATTTTTGCAATGTTTTCCCTAGTGCCATTCCTTTCGTTATCCTGTCTTGGACAACTAGCATTTATTTTACCATATATAATGTCTTATTATAGAATCTTGAACTTCACTTTACTAGAACAAGATATCAGTGCAATGATATCAGCCCCTAGTGTCTCTTTCCTTGTGTTCTGGAATGCATTCTGTGGAGCATTTTCATATGTGAGACAGATTTTGATTGGAATTGGATTTGAATGGATTTCATTTTAGTAGCCATTGGTTACCATATGGGCCAAAATGAAAAGATAACAGTTAGTGAGCTTGATGAGTCTATGCCTAAGAACTGACTCATTCCTCAGAGATGTCCCCTGTGTGTTCTTCACTCAGAACTGTCTGCTTCACTCTGTCCAAGAAAATCCCTAATGTTTCCTAATATACTGAAAAACAGGTACACAGATCTCTTATGTGAAAGAATGTCATAATCTCATCTCTTTTATATAATTCCTCAGTATATTGCTTCCATTTTCTCTTCAGTTTGTACTGATCATACATTGTTTCCCATGCTCTTGGTTTGAATCTTTTCTAAGAGGTTTCTTCTTTTTCTGCCCTTTTTGTTGTGTTCTTCTATGTATTTACAATGATTGTAAAAAAGGCCCCTTTCTCCTTATGCACAACTTGCTGAAGAGTCACATCTAGAAATAAAGAGCCCAGAAACCACTTTTCAGGGGAAATAGGATTACTTTACTTAAACAATTTTATGGTTTCACATGAGCTACAAAGAATGTCTGGTGTGGATTTTGTTGACGATTGGGGTCCTCACTAGATCCTCTCCTCAGCCACTCTTGAGTGGCACACCTGAGCTCCAGGAGTTCTCCAACATTGAATTGTGGCCCAGTCTCCTATATTTGAAGAAACACCCACACAAACATTTTCTACCTCATTCTATGGTTTAAAGGGAGAGTGAATCTCAAGAAGAGCCAAAGAGTTACTTCCTTACAGCTCCCACAACATAAAGAGGCCATTCCAGAGCGCCTCCTTTCAAAAAGGCAGTAGCTTTAGGTGCTCACAAGTATTTCAACTTTCTTTCCTCACTATGTGTCACATGAGTCTCTATTTAACAGCATTACTATAGAAAATTGTCTCCAAAGGGCTCCACTAATTCTTACTATATTCAGCAACAGGCTATCTTGAACAATAAGATAGAGGAGTGGGTTGAGCATCTCCATTGAAAGTGGGAGACACAAGAGCATCCAGAGGTTTAATACATTTTGGTCTGTCCCATTCATACATACCAGGGCAACATTGCAGCTCTCGCCTGATTCCCGCCAAGCCAGTAAGGGACTCCACACAGTTGACTGTCCAGGTACAGGAAAGGATTGACGTTGATTAGTGTTTATTGTCTAGGGTTTCAAACAAGACCTTTTTTCACTCCCTACTTGTCTTACCATGGATCTAACCCTCATGTTCTATATTCTTGCTTTTTTGGAGTGGATTATTGGCAGCTGAATATATGAACCAATTCAATTGAAAACATTATGTGTGAGCTGATGGAAGGTGCTCTGAAAAATCTTTTTGAGAAGTTTGATTTGTGATGGTCTAATTGTAAAGTTGTTATGTAAAGGAAATGTGTAGATCAGCACTTGGTTTTCTGAGAGACTGTCAAATCTATGAAAAGTTGAACAAAAATATTTTCAAAATAGGATGTCTTTCTGCTCAGCAGAACGGATTGGTAATGTGTTTAACATGCACAGAGAGTGGTAGGAAGAGTAGAATAAAATAAAATATTGACTGCATCTCAGTTAGTTTAAAGAAGCTTTTATTAAACAACTAAATGGTAGAAAGATTTTATGTGGCAAAGTAACTAGATTTAACCCTGACCTGAGACAGCTACTACTGGAAATGCATGGCACAATCCCAAACCATTAGGGAAGGCAGCTTGTAGGCAACAAACCCAGTGTGTAGCAAATGATATGTAAGCTAAAATCTGGGCACCTGTCCACAAGCAACTTGTAAATAAAACCTTCTTGCTGCCCTCAGGAAATCTTCCTCTATCTCTTATGTGTTCCAACAAAGTGCAATTAAGATGTGGCATTTTAATTACTATTTCCCCTGTTTGATCACACATTCTTTATTTAGATACCTAGAAATGTTATCATATATGGTACATATAATAAGTAACATTTTTGAAGTGAAGAACATTTTATACATTTTAGATACATTTTGATGAAAATATTTCAGAGTTCAATAGTTTTGTTTATTTTATTTGGAGGGCATTTTCATCATTCCTTAGGATTTTTTCTCCACATCAAAAAAAGAAGAAAGGTAACTTGTATAGTGATGAGCAATGCAGCAAGTTATGTTTAAAATACTATAATGAGTAAAGACAAGAACTACCTTTTAAAACACTGTAAATGATGATGTGAAAAAAATTACATTTATAGAGTAACTTTCTAAGATCTGAGAATATTAACATAAATTAACTGTGAGTGATCAAGGTATGTATTCTGGAATAATTATAGCTAACAAATTTTAAAGATATAATCCAAATGATAACAGGGGAGGATCAATATGGTTTCATTAAAAATAGGAAATTAGCCAACCCAATAAGGAATATACTAAATGTAATAAACCATGTGACAATAGAAAAAGATAAACGATTGATAATAAAGTTGGATGTTTATAAGGTTTTTGATATGGTAAACTATCAGTACTTGTCCCAAATATGTGAAGAGTCCAATTTAGGAGGGAATTTTTTGTAAAGTCATTAAGGAATTATACAAAGACAATCAGGTAGAATTACTTATCAATGGATCTAGATCAAGAACAATAAGGATCAACAGTGGGACTAAACAAAGATGCCCCCTTTCCCCCATTCTCTTTTCACTGGCAATTGAGCCATTAGCTAACCTTATTAGAAATCATAATAGAATAAAAAGATATAGAATTGGCCGGGAACAAATTAAGATTAATTTATACGCAGATGACACAATGATTCTACTCAGGGCACCAAAGGACTCAATAAAGAAAGTAAACAATATTATAAAGATTTTTTTTAAAATTATGAGAGTTGGCCATAAGCATTGAAAAATCAGAAATCTTACACACAAACCTTACCTGAAAATTGTTAAAAGGAATAAAATCCATCCTTGAAAAAAAAACTGGGAGAGAAGAAGTTAAAATATTAAGGGGTATACATACCCAAAAATATAAATAACCTAATACAATTCAATTATAGAAAAGTTTAATAAACAAATTTACTATTGGAAAAATCGGAATTGGGGTATATCCAACAAAATTAATATTGCTAAGATGATGATTTTACCTATTTTTTATTTTTATTTCAAGTATTACCTTATATAATACCTAGAAAAATAATTAAAAAATGGGACAATTCAATTAAAACATGGATATTAGAGACAAACAAAAGTAGAATTGCCAGATCAGTATTTTGTTCCTCAGAAGGAAATGAAGGATGGGGAGCCCCTAGTTTATAGAGCTATTTTGAGGCCTGTCAAATAACAAGATTGATAGATTTAGATCTTAACTATTCAAAAGATGGGCAAGAATCGAGAAAACAATAAATGGTTGGAACCACTGCCTATGCCTGAAGAGTAGGATAGATAATAAGGTTTCAAAAGAAATTAAAGGGGTCCAATGAGTCAGACATTGAATATTGGATTGATTCAATTAAAAAATCAAACATACTAGGACCAGAGAGACACAGTGGAAAATATTGACCAAATGGTACAGAACCCCACTTAAATTAGCCCATATAACAAAATCATCATCAAAACTATGTTGGCACAAATGTGGTGAAATTGGATCTTTTTGCGTTTGTGGTGGGATGGTGACAAGATACAAAAATGTTATAACAAAATAAAGAAAGAGATGGAATACTATTAGGGCAAAAAGTGGAGCTGAATAAAAGAGAATTTTTTAATTCAGAAAATTGAGGGCAAGAACAGCACAAATAAATCGGCAGATCTCATAAAAATACAATTGAAGTGGCCCAAGCAACAATAACCTTGGGCCGGAAAGAGTAGGAAAAATGGGAGATGAGTAGAATCATTGTGTCTTGAGCACTCACAGTTAATTTATATTAATATTCTCAGATCTTAGAAAGTAATTTTATAAATGTAATTTTTCACATCATCATTTACAGTGTTTTGAAAGGTAATTCTTGTCTTTACTCATTCAGTATTTTAAACATAACTTGCTGCACTATGCAAGTTACTTTTCTTCACTATGCAAGTTACTTTTCTTTTTTGATGTAGAGAAAAAATCCTAAGGAGTGATGAAAATGCCCTCCAAATAAAATAAACAAAACTATTGAACTTTGAAATATTTTCATCAAAATGTATCTAAAATGTATAAAATGTCCTTCACTTCAAAAAATGTTACTCATTATATTTACTAATCATCATCATCATCATCAATGCTAATGCTAATCAATGATGGTGAAGAAGATTGCAACCTTTATGGCCTTTTTTATCAAGGAAATATAACTCATTAAAGGCTACTGCATTGTTTGTAATAAATCTTTTAGTTCAGGTCGATCTAAACAATGTATTTTTAAATAGTGCTTGAGAGTTAAAAAGATTGAATACAAGAATATTTCAAGGTTGTCCAGAACTGAGAAGTGATAGGATGATGCTTTGCGTCCAAGAGCATGACTCTGTTCCCACTCAGTTCTGGATGGCCTCAATATGTCATATTTATTTTTCAGAAAAAAATGTTAACACCTTGAGCTCCTTCAAGGAAGTGCGAGTTTTTAAAAATGTAATATGTTGATCTTAAGTAATTCTTTTACAAACATTTCAATCTGCAGTCTTCAGTGTCATACATTTGGGTATGGGCTACCATTGATGCTGCAACTCATTAAGAAGAAATAGAAAGGGCTGAAAGGGGGCTTAAAATGAGCCAACCCATATTTGCTTTAAATATAACATATCTAGCAGGGTTTTTTTAAAATACATGGAATAAGGAAATGACAGTAGTCTTGGGAAAATAGCATAGCTGCCTCTCCAGCAAATGTTCCCTTCCTTCCAATAGGAAATAAGGAAAAAGCTCCCATTTAAGCCAATTAGATTGTAATTGCTAACACTAATTGTTCTTCACACTAGAGCATGGATCCACTTTAAATACAGTTTCTGACTCCTGAGGAATTCTGGGATTTGAAGTTCAGGCAGGGGCCTTTAAACTGTTCAGCCAGACAGGCCTCACGAAACTACAAACCCCAGAAATCTGCAGGAGGCAGAAACCAGATTTAAAGTGGATCCATGCTCTAGTATGATGAGGCTGTCATCAGTGTGGATGGTCAAGATCATAGAGTCGCTATAACATGCCAAACAACTTGAAGATTCCCACAGAGTTGCAGATTTATTTTTGGTCACAATTTGTTTTGCATGTCTCCTAGATATTTCCCTAGCCCGGGAAGGGGCAACATATGATTTGTAGGTTTCGTAAACTATCTGCTCTAGATAGCATCCTCCCCTCCAAAAAAAATCTTAATGGATCATGAAAGATATTGCTACATTGCTTAAGGGCATAATGGCAGGAAAAAAATGGCATAGTGACAGAAAAAACATTCTATAGAAATAAAGCATGAAGGCAACATATAACTTTATAAAATCCAAATTGCACTGATAATTGTGGTGCTTCCAATGTGGTGCTTCCAACTCCTCACTCCTTCTATGATCTTTTTGCTATTCCCAAGTTACCAGAATTCAATGGAGCAATAATATTTTAAAGAAAATATCCTTCTGTTGTGAAGACATGGTTTCTAACAGGTTCCTAATGCAACCCCCATCCACTACAAAAAAAACTCCATACAGATATAAAGGAAACATTTCTGATTGTCTGCCTCAGCTGGCCAAGGGTGGCAAGCTGTAACAATCCAAAATCAGCCCATTATGGTGATTCAGAAACACTATGCAGCTTGCTCAACATGATGGGAAAAAGAATGGCAAGTTGATAAGTGGTGATATTTAAATATAGAAATGGGGAAAATATAGATTTGGAACATATTATCAAAACTGGACCAGGGAATGGAATTACCTCTGGCTTAACATTATAGCCTTTAGATTGTTTTGCAGTGACAAGCAGGAATATTTATTTATTTACCGTATTTATATTCTGCCCTTCTCACCCTGAAGGGGACTCAGGGAGGATCACAATGTACATATACATGGCAAACATTCAATGCCATATAAACATAGAGACAGAGACACAGAGGCAATTTAACCTTCTCCAGCTTCCAGCTTCCTGAGGGTATGCTAGATTCCGGCCACAGGGGGAGCAGCTTCTTCATCATCCACTGTGACCCTGAGTCCTTGGATACTTCCTCATTCCAAACACTGCTGGATGATTTTTATGGTGTCATAAATTAGTTAAATTAGCCTCCCCACATAAGTGGTACCTAAATTTCCTACTTGATAAATGCAACTATCTTTCGGGTTGCTTAGGTCAACAACTAGCAGGGCTATTTTTTATTTTAATGGTCAGGTGCTCATTCCGATACGAACTGGTCTTGAACTCATGACCTCTTGGTGATAGTAATTTATTGCAGCTGGCTACTAACCAACCTGCGCCACAGCCCAGCCCTGCACAAAAAGAGAAAGGTTGATTGGAGAAGGATGACTGGTAGATTTGATTTGAAGGGAGAAAACATGTTCAATAAGTGAATATTAGAATTCATTATTTCCAGAAATTTCTCTATCTTTAGTAAAATTTATAGTAGTGTGTTCCTTGCTGGTAAATATATCCACTGAATTTATAACCATTAGGGCTCATGCACTTAGCCTCCCTTTAAACTTTTTTTCTGCTTACATTCATCCATTTGTTCCCACATCAGTTTTAAAAGATCTCAAGATCCATGTCCACATTGATTTGTGGGATTTTCTTTAAAAAATAGTATTACACTTGTATGACGTCCCATAAGAAAGTTCTCCATTAATGTTACAAGAAGACAAGCTCAATACAAGGACACCTACTTGATAGCCTCCATGGTCAGAGACCAGGAAGTTTTGTGTTAGGAACCAAGTATCAAAATGCTATTAGTGATGGGGCATTGTCTATAGACTGTTTGAGGCCTAATGGTCCCCTCATAATCCTCTTCAATATCTATAAACAACTTATGCTCCCACCTTCAGTACAGTTTGCATTTATTGGTTACTTTGGAGCCCAGGAGAATTTTTCTACCCTTTTACCTGTTTTTTCTTCCTGCTTCCTACTGTATCTGGGATGTCCTGACTATAAAGAGGTTGTTATCTGACAGGTAATGGGGAAATAATTTAAAAGTTTGGTGTTCATGTTGGCACCCATTTTGATGTAGGATATGGCTCTCAATCCTCAAGGGATTTTCCTCTTACTTGAAGGTTGTGTGACTTGGGTGGGAGTGCCCAAGGTTATGTTCAAGTAAGTAGCTAGATGGGTAGCAATGCAAATTTTGGACTGCCCTCAGGGTTCAGGTGAATCGCCCAAGGTAAGGCTGTGGGAGTTATCTCATGGTAGAAAACACTTTTCACCATTGGGGATGGGTTTCCTTGCAAAACATTAGTGTTTTGCAAGGGAATTTTTTTTTTTTGCACAGGAAACATTTTCAGTGCAAAATAGTGCAATAGTAAAATAATAATTGATATTTCCCTGTAGAAATGTTATTTTCTATGCAGAAAAGCTGATTCTTTTACAAAAATATCGCTGTTTCCTATGCAAATCTATATACAGATTTTACAGAGAATTGGCCCCAATTACATTTTCTGCACAGAAAATATTTTGCCCATTGAATGCTGCACATTGAATGCTGTTTTCTAGGGTTGTCCAAATATTCGTTATGTTTCTCGTTTCGTAATTATTTCGGATTGTTCTAGTTTTTTGAAACGAGTATTGAAACGTTTTCCCTGGGCGCAACTGGCAATGTAATTCGAACCATCATTGGCCCATTCTCTAACTGTTTCTTAAAATTTTCGTTAATTTTTTTCCTTCCAAATTTTTTTTTAATATTTTTTAAAAATTATTATTTATTTATTTTTTTGTTTCTGCAACCTAACATGAATGGGAGCCTAGCGCAGCCTAACATGGCCACTCCCCGGCCAATCAGAGTCTTCCACGATGGCTGCCAAAGGTGGGGGCTAGCATCCTCCGTGTCCACGTGGAGGATTTCTATAAAAATCCCCAACCGCAGCCGACCCAAGCCATTCTGGGTTGGGATACTGAGGAGAGAGGGTGTTTGGCGCGCGCTGGGAAGCTGCTGCTTGCTTGTTTGGGGGAGAGAGGGCTAACTGGGGGTAGAGTGTTTCTGTTGTTGCTGGTTCGATATTGTGTTTTTTGGGGGGGAAATTGCCTGGGGGCTTGGGGCAGAGTCCTTGCTGTGGCTGGCTTTAGGGAACCTTTTTTTCCCAAAGGACGTCTGCATTCCTGCAAGTGCATTGCTTCCCTCCCGCTCCATTTGTAATCCCAAGCCCCCGGGCTGAGTGTTATTGCAGCAATCACAAAGACACACATTGTTTTCAAACCTAAAGGGTACATTGGAAGAAATTGTTTCCAAAGGACGTGGGGCACCCACCAAGGCATTGCTTCCCTCATGCTCCATTTCTATTCCCAAGCCTTGGGCTGAGTTTTATTTCTGCAATCACAAAGTCAGACATTGATTTGATTCAATAGAGGGTCCACAGCAATTTATAGTTTCCAAAGGACATTGCCAATCCTGTCAAGGCATTGCTTGGCGTGTGCTGCATTTCTAATCCAAAGTCTACACAAGTAGAAGAGGGACTTTTACAGTGATAAGAACCCAATTGAACAGGAAATAAGACTTTCAAAGCAGGAACAGGTTTCTTCAAATATTGAAAAATAGTGTATTATAAATAATTATGAAAATTTGCCAAAAATCATAGAAGACAGGAAACATTTTGCAATTTGTTGAGCAAAGAGTGTGGAATGTGTTCTCCCACTGTACCAAATTTGATGAGAATAGCTCAAGAAATGAGGGCAGGACACCCCCAGAAAAGTCCCCCCCGGTTTCCTGTTTTTTGGCGATTGCACATGCGCGTCCGCCATTTTAGAAACATTTTAGAAACATTATGAATTTTCGGAAATATCCGAAAATTTTGGGTGAAACATTAAGAAATAATTTCTATATCGAAGAGCCGGCACCCCCTACTTTAGAAACGAGAATTGAAACATTTTTTCCATCGATCGGACAAGCCTACTGTTTTCTTTGCAAAGCAACTTAATGCACATTTTCAAAGAGTGTTGATCCATCGACACAGGCCAAATAAGTCAGTGCAGGGATGAATGGACTGCTTGGCATCTACGTAAGACAAGGGATTCATTCGCCTTAATGTGGGAGAAGGCCATAAACATGGTCTTGACTTACATTTTAAAAAATTGCAATGTGCTACAGAGCTTGCCTGAGGCTCCGTAACTTTGTGCCTGTGTAAACACTTGGGCCGCTCGTGATGAAGGAATCAGAGAAGGGAGGCAGAAAAGTGGGAGTGATTACTCCTTTCTCCCCTTCTATTTCTTGTGTTGCATCATTGGTCTGACTAGCATCACTCCAGGCACTGAAGGATGACCTCCTAAGCCCATGAAAAGTGGGATACTGTGTGAACAGCCACTTTTGTCCCTGGTGGTTGCTACTAAGGCCAGAATGACAGGAAAAGGCAAGGGTGGTGATCCAGCAGCACTGAGCCAGTACCAGCACCACTGGGCCATAAGGACACTATGCAGCCACTTGGCTACCTCAAAACTTTACATCCTTAGTTCAGTTTAATACTTGATGCTTTGGCTAGGAGTAATTTTGTATACAGTGTGATTGTCCTTCATAGCAATTGACTACATCTTGCATAAGGTTGTGCTCATAAGTTTATAGAACAAACATGCCTTCTCACTGATGATGCATGATGATCATGACAATGACATTGGTGTTTGTAGTTTTGGTGCTTTCTACTTTATTACATCTGCAATTTTACCATGCAACACTCTATCGCTATATTATATGTTTATTTGTGTTGTACATTTATTTATTTATGTGTGTTTTACATTTTGATGCAAGGTATGTTTGCTAACTTGATAAAAATGCATTTTTTCACTCAGTGCTTCCTATAATGAATACTTTGGAGTTATTGACAGCAATGATGTGACACACATAAAGCAATTCTAAGCATTCTTATTGCACACTTCCTGATGCGTCTAAACTCAATAAATGTTATTTCTAAGCCGTTTATGGACTTTTTGAGCAAAAAGAATAGTAATAATGCAATAATTTTTAGATACGAGCATTAACAATCGTAGGAGGATTATTTAGTTGGATTTGTAATGGCAGAATTATATTTATCCTTTTGTTTTTGCAATTTTTTCTTAATAATTAATCACAGCTTAGACTGTGGGTCAGAGCCTTATGGTGTGTTAATTGGTTTTACTCTGTCATTTTTCTTGACTATTTAGTAGTATAGTTTATATTCTTGTATTGTTCAGAATAAAAAACTAATAAAAAGCAAAATATGAAGAAAAGAATAAATAAACGTCACTCTCAGTGATAAAGTTAAGTGGATGTTGCATGTATTTAACCTCTTTTAACCATACATTTTTGGTATGTTTTTAAGAGCACATAGAAAGGACCATAACATCCCTTCAAATCAAATCAAATGTATTAATTCTAAGTAGTCTCACATCCTGGATGGCAAGTGTAAACTATAGTATTTTTCTTTTCCTTTAGTTGTTCAATGCAGTAAAACTTATCCAAAGATTTATTATTATTTTTCTCAGTCATGTCCGTATCTACATGTGATGTACGTATTCAGATTCATAGTTACCTGGGAACTATTCCCACTGGACTCAGTACTACTTCTAAGGTCTTTATGGATAGGATCAGTGTGTACATCCTTTTCTTCATAAAACTGAAAATGCATGCCTTTTTTTCCTTTTTATACTGTCTAAAACAAAAGATTACTTCTGTGCTGTCAAGATAATCATCATTATCCCGATAATCTTTCTTCAAAGAAATGTTTGTTCAAATAATTCTCTATCGGAAATGAAAATTATATGCATTTAACTTTAATATGAATATGTGCATCAACAAGTCATGCCAAACTAATGTTATCTCTTTTTGCAATAGAGTTATAAACCTGGTAGGTGCAGGGAACGCTGTGGATGTAGCATATCTTGATTTCATTAAGGCCTACGACAAAGTCCCCCATGACCTTCTTACAAACAAACTAATCAAATGGGGACTAGGCAATGCTACTATTAAATGGATCTGTAATTGGTTAAGCGGCCAAACCCAAAGGGTGCTCAGCTCACTAATGGTTCTACTTCATCCTGGAAAGAAGTGACTAGTGGAGTGCAGCAGGGCTCGGTCCTGGGCCCAGTACTGTTCAACATCTTTATTAATGACTTGGATGAAGGTTTAGAGGGCATGTTTATTAAGTTAGCAGATGACACCAAATTAGGAAGGGTTTACTCCAGAGGACAGGATCAGAATTCAAAATGATCTTAACAAATTAACAAAATGAATTTCAACAAGGATAAATGTAAGATATTACACTTAGGCAGAAAAAAATGAACCTAATGAATCACATGATGGACTTTATAATTAGACCCTTCCTCTTGTTGATTTAAGTGCTGCTTAAATCAAGTTTGTAGCAAGATATGATAAAATCACAGAATACATTATCTTGGTGAAGGCACATATCTGTGAGGGATTTATTCAGTGCTTTGTGCCACCATATTTTCTGTGTTGTCTTTCCTCAAAGAAACTGCAATTTTAATCAAGAACTTTTTTTACAAAAGGAAAAATGTTTTCACCATTTACTATTTAATATTAATATAATTTAGGGTGTAGTTATACTGTAGAATTAATACAGTTAGACATCATTTTAAATGCCATAACCCAATGCTATGGAATTATGGAAATTGTAGTTTGGTGAGGCATCAGCACCCTTTGGCAAAGAAGGATGAAGACCTTGTAAAACTATAACTCCTATTATTCCATTTCATTGGGCCAATCTATTTAAATTGGTGTCAAACTGCATTCGTTCTAATGTATAGATTAGAACAGGCCCAAAAAATATGTGCCAGCTCTGCAAAGACTGCTGTATTGCAATTTCTATCATGCATCTCCATTGCCCATTGTGGAATAGTAAAAGGGTGTTATAGTCCAACAAATCTAGAGGACAATTTATTAGGGAATAGGTGGTCCTCCAGATTGGTTAAACTACAACGGGTAGGAATCACAGGTTAAGAGTTTTTGTTTAATGCAGAAATAAAGATGTAGAGATTATGTAGTTTTCGATGCATGGAAGATCTCTAAGCCTTATTTCCAAAAACTGGGTAAGGTTATTGCAGCCCTATAGCCAATTACATCAGAGTAAGCTCTATTGAGTGTACAGCTGAGTAGGATAAAAATGTTTCCTTGATCGAGAAAGCTAATGTGTGCAAAAATGCCTTGAAATAATGTAATATATATTTTATTGTTGTGCTTTGTGTCATTGTCTAACTATAAATGGGAAGACTGTATTTTTACATTTACACATTTGGATGCTTTTCCTAGAGAAAAAAAAAGTATGGAATACATTGACAGATCATTTACTTCTACTTTCTTTTAAAAAGTGTTTTGACAGCCATTTCTTTATCATTTATTCATAGTTGTAATGTTTAGACCCTATTAAGTGCTTGTTAGGTATTTATTTATCGGGCTATTAAATGACTAGAGAGACTATGTGAATGGGGAACAGTCAGTATGCTGTATATGTTTAAATCTTTCCACACTCAAAAAAGAGTTTCACATTCATAATTTTCAGAATCAGAGCAGGAATGCCTATCTTTCTTTAACAAGATGAAGAATGGAGGCTAAAATAATGCATGTCTGAGTATTTGTGCTAGGTGTTTTAAGGAGTGACATTAGCTTGCATTCAGAAGTAGTTTGAACATTGGATACCAACTCTGGAGATCAGGATTTGATTCCCCATTCAGCCATGGAAACCTACTGAGTGACCTTGAGTTAGTCACACTCTCAGTCCCAGAAATCTCAAGTGAGGTACTGTATATACTCGAGTTTAAGCCTAGTTTTTCAGTCCTTTTTTAAGACTGAAAAAGCCCCCCTCAGCTTATACTCGGGTGAGGGTCCTGGTTGGCTTATATTTGGGTCAGCTTATACTCGAGAATATATGGTACATTTATTATTTTCTCTATTATTATTGTTATTATTACATTTATTATTTTTCTCTATTATTCTTGCTACTATTACATTTATTTTACTCTATTTTTATTATTATTAATAATAATACATTTATTATTTCACTCTGATCTTATTATTATTATTATTATTATTATTATTATTATTGCATTTATTATTTTATTCTATTCATTATTACATGTATTATTTTCCTGTATTTATCATTATTATTATTATATGTATTATTTTACTCTGTTATTATTAAAAGGATACATAAGCACATCTACATTGAAGAAGATGAGAATAATGATTTAATCAGAGTTGGACAGTCTTATCTTAAATTTGAGCTTTATGTAAATATTAAAAAACATTTAACCTACTGATGCCTAAATTAATATAATTTTATTGGTATCTATTTTTATTTCTGAAATTTACCACCCTTGGCTTATACTGGAGTCAATGTTTTCCCAGTTCTTTGTGGTAAAATTAGATGCCTCGGCTTATATTCGGGTCGGCTTATACTCGAGTATATACGGTAAGTCTTAGAGTCCCCATAAATCAGAGGTGACTTTAAGGCACAACAACAAAATGTTTTATAATGCAAACCAATATTTTATATGATCTCTGAATTTACCCCATTTTATTATTTCAGATTTGTGAAGGGCTGTGAAATCAGGATATCTGCCATAGTTATTCTATAACTATACATCTCTCATTACATCTCAATTATCAATAGCCAATTGCTAGCATAAATGACACTGTATTTGCAGATGTCTAGTTCTGCATAATACACAGGGAAATCATCCAATGAGGTTTCCACTTGTACTGCTGGTTGTGCAATCATTTTTACACTCAGGGCCCATCTACACTAGATTATATAGTAGTGTAGACTCATACAATACAGTTCAAAGCAGATAATCTGGAAGCAGATGCTAGATTATATGGCAGTGTAGATCTAGACTCAGTGGAAAGGGTTTCAGGAAAACTGAACCATATTTTGCCTCTTGTAATTTGGGCAGCTCAAGACCTGCTGTGCAAAATATGGTTTGGTATGATGTTGGGGCGAGACCATATGCTTTATCCATTTTTCCTTACCATCAGAGATGATTCAGAGTACAATATTGGGACATAATCCTCTATGAATCCCCATACAAATCTAGAATGATCTTCCCCCAAGCAACTCATCTCGTAACCAGCTCAATCTCCTTGGTTGCCAAGCTTTTAGTGTTTAATTGCATACCTGTTTGTTTTGAATTTTATCACCATGTTTGATTTGTTTTATTACTTCAATACTGTTTTATGCCCATATTTGAACCGTTTTTCAAATGCTATTTCGAGTGTATTGTTGTTCTGAGCTGTTTATATGTTCTCTGAATTATTCAGTGGTGTGTGCGCACATGAGGGAGAGAAAGGAATAGAGAGTAGGGGAGAGAGCCTATCTGTAACATTTCAAAGGACACCAACATAGACAGATCCTGCATCTTCCTCTTGCTGCTTTGCCATTTGTACCTGTCCCTCCCCATTCTAATCTCCTAAGAAATCTCTCTTGTCTTAGTCCTTCAAAGTACATTAAGAAATAGCCGTTTTATTGATTGTAATTACTACTAGTGATGAAGATGTAGATGTGTTGAATGTTCACATTGACATGGTCAAGCATTCAATTCAAAAGGGGTCAGGAATTCTCATTAGCATGTCAACTATCTGCATCTTTGTATAAGGCTGTGGTCAATTGATTGAGAGACAATCAATAAAGGCTTGTGGGAATAAAAGAGTTTTGTAAGGAAGTAGCCAAATTGTGTAGAATTGCAATTACCGAGAAAGCCTTCCAGAGTAATAGCATAAGCTTCTTTTCTACCAACAATTCACCTGAGGAATGAAGTTCCTTTCATTAGTTAAGCCAGAAGCACAGTTCAGTAGCTATATTAAACAGGCACCTGCTTCTTGGTAAAAGAGACATGTATGGGTGCAATCTTTCAAACCCTTGTTCTTCTTCACATGTATTCCGAATGGACATCCATATCGCAATTAAAATAACTATATGCAATAGATTTGACAATGTGGTTGATGATTTGTTTAACTGAAAGGAGAAAGGCAAAATGATCTAGTGACTCTCAAATGCACCCAGAGTTCAGATGGTGGAAAATAACACCATATTAGGCCTGACTATAGAAAACTTGGAGACCTAAAATCTCACGGAAACTTAAAAGTCCTTGCTGGCAGTGGTTCAATTACGTTGACCTAAGGAACAGGGTATGAATTGCAGTGGAACTCCCCCAGCTGCCTTGGAGATGTAAGGAAGTCTTGACTACCCAGCACTCTGTGTGGTTCAGTGCCACTGGACAGTCATCCTAACCTTTTCCTCCCATCTACTATGTTGCAGCGTTTTGCAGTCATGACTACTACCTGTTGGCCATTGCTTGCAGTCATGTTGGCTGGGGGAATGGGGTGATGAAGGAGGGGAAGGAGGAAAGGAAATATTGTCTCTCACGTATCCCAGAGCCCTGGAAACATGGATGGCAATGAGAACAATTATGGTAAGTTTCCAACTGTTCAAACAGGTCAAAAGTCAGGAGAACAGAGAAATAGGACCAAACATTTGGGCCATTCCTACTTCTGCACCAGAATTCAGGCTACCCCCTAACAATGGAGAAAGGCCTATTAAGGTGGCTTTTACCCCTTGTTGTCCCAGATGTATGATATTTGGCTGTCATGGAGCTGATCTGGCTCCTATCTGACTTAAATAGTCAGTGTAGATATGCCTCGTGTGAAGGCACTTAAGCAAGAGCTACTACACATATAAGTCCAGAAATTTTAGTAAAAAACATCAACCAAAAAAAATCAGAGGTGATTTTTCCATGAGTCAATGTAAGTGAAAGTTGAGTGTCCTTTTCTACAATGCTTAGGACTCAAAGTGTTCGGTATTTGGCATTTTAAAATTTGGGAATACTTGCATATACTTTATGAGGTATTTTGAAGATGAGGCGTGATTCTAAATACAAAATTCATATTCATCTTATACACATAGCCTGAAGGTAATTTCATGCACAATATTGTTTAAATCAATTTGTGAATGAAACGTAAGAAAGGAAGGGTGCCATTATCTCAGCTACCCACGTGGACAATTTTAGATAGTTTTGGATTTTGGAGTATTTTGGATTTCAGAATTCTGGAAAATGTGTATTCAACATGTACTCAACATTAACTCTAATTGAAAAGGGAGGCATCCCTTTGTCTGAGGGTCATTAGACACAGGCCCCAGACTCACAACGAGTCACAGGTTTATCTGAAGTGTCCAAACGAGCCTCAGGTAAACCCAGATTAATCTGGACTAAACTGGGATTTTGCAGTTTACTCCAGATTAATTTGACACCTGGAAATATCCAGACCTTAATGTAACATGTGAGCCTGTTAGGACTGATAGCCGGGACCATGTTCCATGATCCTGGGGGTTAATCTTCATTGCCACCCAGGTTCTTTGGGCTCTCAGAGCCCAAAGGAGAGGGATGACACCCCACCCTTCCCTCCAAACCTCCATTTTGCCCAAAAACTTAATAGAGGTGCCTGGCTGCATGCGTAGACCCCTTAAAGACAGCTTCTGATGTATCCAAATGATGTGGGGAGGTTGGGGGAGGGGAGGAAATCCCTCCCTCCCCCTCCCCACCCCACAACTTCCCAATGAATCATTTGGATATGTCAGGAGCTGTCTTTGCACATGCAGCCAGGCCCCTCTGGTAAGTTTTTGCACAAAATGGGGGGCTGGCTACATGCTCTCCCGGGATACGACATACAGCCATCCTCTCAGGGAAAACAAAGGATTTCAGGGAGGCACGGGGACTAAATCCTGGGAATAACTCCTGCAGTTCGCCATACAAAGAAAGGCTGAAACTAAAACAAGTCAAACATGCATTCTGGACTTTAAGAGAGCTGACTTCCAAAAAATGAAGGAAATACTGAGTGTCATTCCATGGAAGTCAATATTAAAAGACAAGGGAGTTAAGGATGGATGGGAGTTTTTAAAAAGTGAAATACTCAAGACGCAAATGCAAACAGTGCCAACAAAGAAAAAAAAAGGCAAGTCCAAAGAAGCCAGAATGGATGTCCAAAGAATTTCCAACTGGGCTAAGACTCAAAAGAGACATGCACAAGAAGTGGAAAAGGGGAGAAATCACAAAAGAAGAATTCAAACAAATAGCCAACTCCTGTAGGGAAAAGGTTTGCAAGGCTAAAGTGCAAAACGAGCTCAGGCTAGCCAGGGACATTAAAAACAACAAAAAAGGCTTTTTCGCTTACGTCAGTAGAAAAAGAAAGAACAAGGAGGTGATAGGGCCTCTATGAGGAGAAGATGGGGTGATGATGACAGGGGATAGGGAAAAGGCAGAACTACTTGATGCCTTCTTTGCCTCAGTCTTCTCACAAAAAGAAAGCCATCATCAGCCTCAGCAACATGGAATGGATAAAGGATTAGGGGAAATCCAACCCCAAATAGGGAAACAAGTCATTCAACAATACTTGGCCACTCTAAATGAATTTAAGTCCCCAGGGCCAGATCAACAACATCCAAGAGTATTGAAGGAACTAGCGGAAGTTATTTCAGAACCACTGGCAATCATCTTTGAGAGCTCTTGGAGAATGGGAGAAGTCCCAGCAGATTGGAGGAGGGCAAATGTGGCCCTTATCTTCAAGAAGGGAAAAAAGGACGATGCAAACAATTACCGACTGGTCAGCCTCATGTCGATACCAGACAAGATTCTGGAAAAGATCGTTAAGGAAGTGGTTTGCAAACACTTAGAAAAGAATGCGGTCATTGCTAATAGTCAACACGGATTTATCAAAAACAAGTCATGCCAGGCAACTAAAATGATTAAGGGTCTGAAGAACAAGCCCTATGAGGAGTGGCTTAAAGAGCTGGGCATGTTTAACCTGCAGAAGAGAAGGCTGAGAGGAGACATGATAGCCATGTATAAATATGTGAGGAGAAGTCATAGGGAGGAGGGAGCAAGCTTGTTTTCTGTTGCTCTGGAGACTAGGACATGGAACAATGGCTTTAAATTACAGGAAGGGAGATTTCACCTGAATATCAGGAAGAACTTCCTAACTGTGAGAGCTGTTCGGCAGTGGAACTCTCTTCCCCGGACTGTGATGGAGGCTCCTTCTTTGAGGCTTTTAAGCAGAGGCTGGATGGCCATCTGTCGGGGGTGCTTTGAATGCAATTTCCTGCTTCTTGGCAGGGGGTTGGACTGGATGGCCCATGGGGTCTCTTCCAACTTTACTATTCTATGATTCTATGATTCTAACTGTAATTAAATATTAGGGATGTGTGAAATTTCAGCAGTCATTTTGTATTTTAGAAAATGTGGGTGATTTGGAATAATGAATCACTAAAGTATGAAACGGCAAACCAGCCTCTAAATCTTTCTGAAACAAAACAGCCCTTCCAAAACTTTCAGAAATATTTGTTGATTCAGCTTTTTTACAATGTAATAAAATTGCCTAGAGTGGAAGGGAAGGAGGGGGCTGAACACAAAAGTTGCAAAGCTAGTCTCCTCCCCTCAGCAAAAGGCATGTGCTTGCCATCTGTTCTGTTGTTAAAACTTAAACTTAGAAAGTGGTGTAAACTTACACTCCTCTTTCCCTAGCCATTGGATTGGGGTCTTAGAAAATGATTTAAAATTCGTCTCCTCTTTCCCTAGCCCTAGCAGGAACATTGTCTTTTACATTGTACTGCTAGATGTGTCTCTCTAGATTAGGTTAGCTTTGAGGAAAGGAGGCAGCATAGATAGCTGGGTATATTATGGGTAGGTATGGAACAAAGCAGTCAGATCCAAAGCAGTTCTGGAGCAGAATAATCCAAATTACAGCAAGATTATTGGGGGAGGCCTGTAGCAGAAGAGAGGGATCACCGCAGAGCATTTACTTGACATGTAAAATTTCAGTGTATCCAGCATGTCTTCCTTGGAACCTGGAGAGCCATTGTCAGCTAGAAGAGCCCCAAAAATCAGTCTGACCAAATATGAGAAAAGTTTTCTATAATGCAGTTTTGTAAGCATGTTTTCACATATTGAATCAAATACAAAAAATGAAGAATGGGATACATAAAAAGGTCTTTCTATCAGTCGTGCAATGGAGATAGAAATGAATATCTCCATCAATTACTTCAACCACTAGCTTCAAATAAACATGCCTTTGTACATGGTTCTCTCTTAATAGTGACTGTTTTCCTTCAGAAAAACTATCAGTATTTTCCTGAGTTCCATTCCCTGTTGAATTGTGTTAATGCACATCCAGATTGGGTTAAGTTGATCAGTAATTACACTGAGCCATGTGGTTTCTCTCCAAAGCCACTTTATTTTAGCTGGCTTGTAGAGCAAATGATGTTGAAAAACCCTCTGTTGTTTTGATATTCTGTATTTTCTATATTTTCCTCTTCTGTTGCACTTTATTATGAACAGCATTTGCATGGAAAAAGGATTTCTCCTTCTCAAGGGTCCATCTGCTGCAACAGTTTATTCCCACACTGGAACCACTATGCTTTATGACATCATCATTATCATCGTCATCATAATGCTCATAATAACTAAATGAATTGCCTTTTAAAATCAGATTTTATCTTCAGACAAAGCATAAAAGAGCCAAAGATAATAGACTTCACAGATCAACCACCATACACACACACACACACACACACCAGCCAAGTCCACATTTAAGCAGCCAGCTATGAAGGTATACGGAAAACCTGTAATTCTCAGTATTTGGAAGATGCCAGCGGCTACAATATATTAGGACAGAAAGCCATAGCCCTCAGAAACACTAAAACTCTACACGTGGAAGGCAATCATACTCGGCAGTAAGTGACAGCCTATGATCGATCTATCTATCTATCTATCTATCTATCTATCTATCTATCTATCTATCTATCTATCTATCTATCTATCTATCTATCTGGCATGTGCGATTCATGTAAAAAATGGTTCAATACTCGCTTCTAAAGTAGGGGGCGCTGGCGCTTCATTTCTAAAGTCATTTCCGAATTTTGAAGCAAAAAAATTCAAAACTTTCCGAAGCTTCCAAAGCTTCGTATGTACTTCGTTAATGGCGGATGCACATGCGCATAAAGGAAAACATTATTGTTAATGGGGAAAATTGAGGGGTATCTCTCTCGCTCATTTTTTGAGCTATCCTAATGAAATTTGCTACAGTGGTAGAACACATTTACCACTGTTGGCTCACCAAATTTCAGAACGTTTCCCTTATATATTTTCATATCTTTTGTAATAAACAATTTTTAAATAATTGCAGAAATCTGTTCCTGGTTTGAAAGTCTTATTTCCTATTTCATTGGGTTGTCTTTAGTTTGAAAGTCATTGTTCTACTTCAGAAACTTTGTTTTTGTGGCTGAAACCTTGTTCAACTGGTGGAGAGAGACTCAACAAACCATAATGTGCTATTTTTATAGGACAATGTCCCTTGCTGTTTTTATGACAGAACCAATTAGGAAATGACATTTATCACCCAGGAACAGAAATCATAGTACACCATCAAATCACTCCTGACAAATGGCCATCAGCCTCTGAATAAGGAAAACTGTTCTTGGTTTGAAAGTGTTATTTCCTGTTTCATTGGGTTTTCTGGGGCTGAGAGTGTGTGACTTGCCCAAGTGGGTTTCCATGGCTGAGTGGGGAATCAAGCCACAATCATAGTCCAACTCTCAAACCACTACACTACACCATACCATCCCAAAAAGGGGCCCACTGTTTCTTCCCTATGAGGCTTAGCTTGCTTCTGATGTTACACTATGTCTTAGGAAAAAAACTGTCTTTTGTTTTTTATGAATGCTCCCATGAGAAAATGTATAAGGGTGTGGGTGAACTAGAATTCCCAAAAGTTTTGGGTCAACCCTCCCAAAACTCCCCCAGCATTCACAGCTGTGTGCTTAGATCCGTCACTTTCCTCTTATCCCAGATTATATGGCAGTGAGGACTCATATAATCCAGTTTAAATCAGATAATCTGGGATAGAATCCTGGGATATAGGCCAGTGTAGATCCAGCCTGATCTTGCAAATGAGGAGGAGGAGGAGGAGGAGGAGGAGGAGAATATATGTCCCCACTGCCATATAATCTGGGATAAGATCCTGGGATATAGGCCAGTGTAGATCCAGCCTGATTCCTCTTGCTAACGCGGAGAAGGAGGAGGAGGATAATATATGTCCCCACTGTCATATAATCTGGGATAAGAAGATGATCTAGGAGTGGGTTTCTTCCTGCGCTCAGGAGTGGATGGGGCTTACACATGTCACATACACAGGAATACTACTAAAACATAGATTTAAAATGCAACCTTTTCCCTTCCCAGAATGATATCATTTATATATATAAAACGGAGCTCCATGCAGTCATGCTGGCCACATGACCTTGTAGGTGTCTACGGACAACACCGGCTCTTTGCCTTAGAAATGGAGATGATCACACTCCCCGGATTTGAACCTGCGACCTTTTGGTCCACAAGTTCAGCAGCTCAGCACTTTAACACACTGAGCCACCGGAGGCCCCCAGAGGAGTTGTAGTTCACCCTGTATCAAGTCAGAGCACTGTGACTCCTACTGCGGAATGTGGAGGAGTTGTAGTTCACCTACACCCAGAACACTATGAACCCAAACAATGATGGGTCTGGACCAAACTTGCCATGCATACCTGATATGCCCAGATGTGAATACTGGTGGGTTTTGAGGGGAATTCATTTGGGCATTTGGGAGTAGTAGGTAGTAGTAGTAGTAGGATTTTTGTTTACCTGCAATGAATGAGCACTTCGAACCCCACTGATGATGGACCAGGACCAAACTTTGCACACAGAGCCCCCATAACCAACAGAACATATTGGACAAGTTTGGGGAAAAGGGAGTTATAGTTCACCTGCATCCAGAGAAACAGTGACTCCCACTGACAGTGGACCAGGACCAAACTTCGCACAGAGAAGCCTCATGACCAACTGAACATACTGCAGGGGTTTAGGGGAATGGACCTTGATTTTGGGAGTTATAGTTCACCTAAATCCAAAACATACTGAAACCTGCTAACATCAGATGTGGACCACATTTGGTGCACAGACCCAACATGGCCAATTATGCATACAGGCATGCTTTGGGGGTGATTGTCCTGGGAATCTGGGAGTTGTAGTTCACCGTTATCCAGACAGCACAGGACCTGACCAATGATGGATATGGACCAAATTTAAGTGATATTTCCTCACATCCCAAAAGAAACAGTGCCTTCTTCTAAGAACCTGGGCGCCAGGTCCCCAAGCTAGTCTATATGTATCTATATCTATATCTATATCTATCTATATCTATATCTATATCTATATCTATATCTATATCTATATCTATATCTATATCTATATCTATATCTCTCTATATATAATAAAAGTGAATGTTTGTATGTATGTTTGTGGCAGAATTTTGATTGGTCGGGCGGTGTATGTGCCAGCGTTTTGATTGGCCGGCCGGAATATGGGCCAGTTTTCTGATTGGCCAGCTGGAATATGGGCCAGCTTTCTGATTGGCCGCCACTATCACAGGCCACTGGGACCCCTGAGGCAAAAACTACTACCAAACAGGCTTCGGCCTACTCTCTCTCCTCAGAACGACTCTAGCTGTGGTACACTTAACAGCCTTCGACCTACACTTTTGTAATCAAAAATACCACTGGGATCACCAGGAAGGCTAGACCTGGACCAAACTTGACACACATAACCCCTAGGACCCATGAACCAACTGACAATGGATATGGACCAAATACACCCAACGTGTATCTGTCAGGAGGGCTTGGATGGTGTCTTCCTTTGTGGCAGATGGGGCTGGACTGGATGACCTTCAGAGACCCCTTTCAAATCTTCCAATCATACTTATGACTGGATGGTCATCTGTCAGGAGGGCTTGGATGGTGTCTTCCTTTACAGCAGAAGGGGCTGGACTGGATGACCTTCAGAGACACCTTTCAAATCTAGGATTCTATCTATCTCCCAATCGTATTTATGACTGGATGGCCATCTGTCAGGAGAGCTTGGATGATGTCTTCCTCTATGGCAGAAGGGGGTTGGACTAGATGGCCTTTGGGCGCCCCTTCTAACTCTAGGATTGTATGAAAGCCTTTAAACCAGACACGGGCCAACTTGGGCCCTCCAGGTGTTTTGGACTCCAACTCTCACAATTCCAGACAGCCTACCCCATGATGTGCTTTATTTCATGGTGCCGTTTGTGGGATGATGGACCATGGGTGATGGGATATGTAGTACTTTCAATCACTACGATTCCCACAGGGCACTGCGATGCCCACCAGTGATGGAACTGGACCAAACTTGGCACACAGAACCCCCATGAACCCCTTTAAGTCTTGGGGCAGTTTGGGGGAGGATAGACCAAGGATGATGGGACATGCACTACCTTTACTCACTTCTTGAGACCACAGCAACTGCTACAAATGACAGAACTGAACCAAATGTGGTATATATATCCCAATTTATATGCTGCAGCAGTTTGGGGGAGGATGGACCAAGGACGATCGGATTTGCAGTACCTTCATCCAATTCACCTCCCACAGGCCACTGTGATTCCCATGAATGAGAAATCTGTAACAAACTTGATACACAGGTGCAATGTGGCTCCCTTTACGCCCTGGTCCAGTTTGGCACAGGGTGGGCCATGGATGATGGGATTTGCAGTACCCTCACCCGATTAACTTCCCACAGACCACTATGATACCCATGAAAGATGAAACTGTACCATACTTGACACACAGGTGCAATGTAACACAATTTATGTCCTGGTGTAGTTTGCAGGAGAATGCACCAAGGATGATGGGATTTCCAGTACCTTCATCCAATTCACTTCCCACAGACCACTCTGATGACCATGAATGATGAAACAGTACCAAACTTGACACACAAGTGCAATGTGCCCAACTTTAAGTCCTCCTGTCGTTTCAGGGAACAACTGACCAGGGAAGATGGGATTTACAATACCTTCACTCACTTCTTCAGACCACTGCAACCCACACCAATGACTGATCAAGATCAAACTTAGCAAACATACCCCCATCACCCACTTTATGTCCTGCTGTGGTTTGAGGAACAATGGACCATGGATGATGTGATTTACAGTACCATCACTCACTTCCCCAGACCACTGCGACCCCCCACCAATGTCTGATCAAGACCAAACTTGACACATTGAGTCCCCATGACCTACTTTACATCCTGGGGCTGTTTGGAGGGGGATGGACCATGGACTTACATATGGGAGTTGAAGTTCACCTGTACCAACTGAAGCCAACTGACACTGGATCGAGACTAAACTTGGAACAAAGGCAAACAGTTCCATTTTCAAATAACCCGGGCACCACCAGGCCCCCAAGCTAGTCTATAATAAAAGTGAATGTTTGTATGTTTGTGGCAGCTTTCTGATTGGCTGGGCGGAGTATGTGTCAGCTTTCTGATTGGCCAAGTGGAGTATGTGGCAGCTTTCTGATTGGCCGCCACTTTCACAGGCCACTGGGACCCCTGAGGCAAAAACTAACACCAACAGGCTTCGGCCTACTCTCTCTCCTCAGAGCAACGCTAGCTTTGGTACACTAACTCTAACAGGCTGCTTCGGCCTACACTTCCACAGGCCACAGTGACTCCCGCCAGTGACGGAACTGGACCACACTTGGTACACATACCCCCCATGACCCAATTTATGTTCTGGTACAGTTTGAGGGAGGACATACCAAGGATAATGGGACTTGCAGTCTCTTCACTCACTTCCTGAGACCACTGCAACTGCTACAAATGACTCATCAAGACCAAACTTGGAACACAGAGCACCCATGACCCACTCTATACCCTGGTGAAGTTTGGAGGATGATGGACCATGGACGATGGGAATTGCAATACTGTCACTCATTTCCTGAGAACATTGTGACCCCACCAATGCCTGAACAAGACTAAACTTGGCACATAGAGCCCTCATGTCCTACTCTACACCTGGGTGCTGTTTGGAGGGGGGATGGACCATGGATGATGGGACTTGCAATACCTTCAATGGCTTCCTTAGAGCACTGCGACTCCCATCAATGACGAATCAGTACCAAACGTGGTACACAGAGGCCCCATTACCCACTCTAAATCCTGGTGTGGTTTGAAAGAGTTTGGACCATGGATGATGGGACCTGCAGTATCTTCACTCACTTCCTGAGACCACTGCAACCCTCACCAATGTCTGATCAAGACCAAACTTCACGCATACAGTCCCCATGACCTACTATACGTCCTGATGCTGTTTGGGGGAGGGTGGACCACAGATTATGGGATTTGCAGTACTTTCAATCACTTCACCTCCTACAGACCACTGTGAAGCCCACCAGTGATGGAACTGGACCAAACTTGGCACACAGAACTTTCATGACCCCATTTACATCCTGGAGCTGTTTGGGGGGAGATGGACCATGAATAATGGGATTTCCAGTTCCTTCACTCACTTTCTGAGATGGCTGCAACTGCCAGGAATGACAGAAATGAATCAAACTTGGCACACATATCCCATAAGACACACTTTACATGCTGCAGCAGTTTGGGGGAGGATGGACCAGGGATTATGGGATTTGCAGTACTTTCAATCACTTCACCTCCTACAGACCACTGTGAAGCCCACCAGTGATGGAACTGGACCAAACTTGGCACACAGAACTTTCATGACCCCATTTACATCCTGGAGCTGTTTGGGGGGAGATGGACCATGAATAATGGGATTTCCAGTTCCTTCACTCACTTTCTGAGATGGCTGCAACTGCCAGGAATGACAGAAATGAATCAAACTTGGCACACATATCCCATAAGACACACTTTACATGCTGCAGCAGTTTGGGGGAGGATGGACCAGGGATTATGGGATTTTCAGTACTTTCAAACACTTTGTCTCCGACAGATAACTGTTACTCTAACTAATGACGGATCAGGACCAAGCTTCACATCCTGGTGCAGTTTTGGGGAGGACATACCAAGGATAATGGGACTTGCAGTACCTTCACTCCCTGAGACCACTGCAACTGCCACAAATAACTGATCAAGACCAAACTTGGCACACATAATACCCATGACCCACTGCACACCCTGGTGTAGTTTGGAGGACAATGGACCATGGATGATGGGAATTGCAATACCTTCACTTACTTCCAGACTACTGTGACCCCCACAATGACTGATCAATTCCAAACTTGGTACACAGAGCCCCGATGACCCACACTATACCCTGGTGTGAGTTGGAGGAGGCTGGTCCATGGACAATGGGACTTGCAATACCTTGACTCACTTCCTAAGAGCACTGTGACTCCCACCAATGATGGAACAGTATCAAATTTGGCACACACAGCCTCAATGACTCACTCTACATCCTTGTGCAGTTTGGAGGAGTTTGGACCATGGATGATGGAACTTGCAGTACCTTCACTCACTTCTTGAGACCACAGTGATCCCCACCAATGACTGATCAAGACCAAACTTGGCACATAGGGCCCCCATGACCCACTCTACATCCTGGCACTGTTTGGAGAGGAATGAACAGAGGACAATGGGTCTTGCATATGAGAGTTGTAGTTCACCCACACCCACTGTGCCCAGCTGACATTTGATCTAGACTAAACTTAGAACACAGGCAAACAATGCCTTTCTTAAATAACCCAGGCACTGCTGGGTCCCCAAGCTAGTTAGCAATAAAAGTCAACAGTAATAAATCAATCAACTATTATCTGCTGCCATTAGCTTGCATGAGTGGTGCCCTTGTTTCATCTAATGTTACATTGAACATACTTTTTTTATAATCAATGTGATAATGGTCGTGCATGCATGTTTCCACTTCCAGAGTAATGTTTGGATTGGAATACAGTTTTTCTTTGAACTAAAGAGTTCTCCAAATTTAGCAAACCTAAAAAATTCATAGATTACTGGAACTTGTTGAAAACAATGTATGCATTAGAAAAGTTATATTGCATTGTCTATATTAAGCCATTCTGTATGTTCAGAGACATTGCAAATGAAAATAAACACTATTTTCCATATATTTCATTCATTCACAGACAAATAGGATAGATGGAATTTATTGCTGGTTAGATGTGAAAATGAAGTGGACTTGGTGAAGACCAATTAATCCAGATTGTATGTGTATAAAATATAAGTTAATGCATATCTTCCCTCAAACACCCCATCCTTAATTGGTTTTAAGTTTAAAGGGGGTTAATTTATCTAACAGAAATACTCACTAGCAATTAATGGTGCATCAAAGTTATTTCAGACCACTTTAAAAATGTCTCCATCAGTTAGTTAAATGTAATTTCATCTGTTTGCCACCCTTCCATCAGTGCCTTATTCAGCATTTTTCTCTCTTTTTCAGCTAGCGGATGGGCTGCATAAAATATGGTCATTTGCTTGGCTAGCAAAAATAAATTAAACTTTTAAGATGGTAATTTAAACTTCAGCTTTTTGATAGAGAAACTAATGGAAAGAAGTGAATCAGGGCTTCAGCAGCTACATATCCTGAGTTGGCTGACTCAGGTTGTTCCTTTTTAAAGAAATCAGACAATGAGTTGTCTCCAGCATGCCTTTTATTTTCCATAGAATTTCTTCTCCCCATACATACAACTTTAAGTGTACACACACTTACATATGCATTTGGCTGAAGCATATCTCATTCTGTGATGTCTTGGAATCTCAGTACTGTATTTAACCCATAAGAGAAGAATTGCATAGGAAGCAAATAAGGAAATGGCTTTATTTATGTTTTAATATAGTTGCAAAAACAGTTCTGTAATGGTTTTCCTTTGTTAGTAAATCAGGCCAATTTTGTATAGTGTAAAATTCAGGACTGGAAAGACTTCATGCTTTCCTTCTTAAGTCAGTTAATTGATATGCAAAAGGCCAAGTTTACAGAGAAATGAAGCCATTAAAATGGAATTTGTTTAGTTTAGTTTTGAGGGTTTAATAGTAGATAATCATAAAAATAAACTGAAAACATCACTAATTGGAAGGATATTATATGTTTATGGGAATACCTTAAAAGTGTTTCTATAAGAAATGTCATTTTATTTATTTATTTATTTATTTATTTACAGTATTTATATTCAGCCCTTCTCACCCTGAAGGGAACTCAGGGAGGATCACAAAGTACATATACATGGCAAACATTCAATGCCATTAGACATACAACATACAGGCAGAGACACAGAGGCTATTTAACATTTTCCAGCTTGTGGCTTCATGAGGGCATGCTTGATTTTAGCCCCAGGGTGAGCTAATACTTTATCATCCACTGTGACACCAAGTCCTTGATGGAGTACTTCCTCATTCTTCCACACGCACACTGCTGGACATTTTTATGATGATATAAATTAGTTATTAGTTAGCCTCCCCACATAAGCGGTCCCTAATTTTTCCAACTTGACTGATGCAACTATCTTTTGGGTTGCTTAGGTAAACAACGCGCTAGGCTATTTAATGGTCGGGCACTCAATCCGACCTGGGCTGGTTTCGAACTCATGACCTCTCAGTCAGTAGTGATTTATTATTGTAGCTGACTACTAACCAACTGGGCCACAGCTGTTATAAGACTGTTATCACTGCAACCTACTCAAATGTGCTGTTCATTCTGGACTCACTTATTCCCCTATTATTTGTTGATAAGCGTCCACATCAAATACCCTTTATTTTCGCTGTAGCCATTTTTTACTCAAATAATGAAACTGATATATCATAGTACAACCCTCTGAGATCATTTAACTTTTCCTGATTTGTGGCTTAGTTTGACCCAGAAGTTCCACATCATATTCCTCATGATCTATTATAGATTGTTATATCATGCAGGGGTAAAACAATCTATTTCTGGTCAGATGAATTTATTAATAAATTACTAACCAACTGCAATGATGGTCATGTTAAATAGGAAGTAGATGACTTCCACAGACTGATTGTTTCAGAAACATAGATGGCATTTATCACCTTGTATTTCTTCTTCAATGTTATGCAAAAATGCTCGTCATTTTGAATATATCTCATACTACATAGTGTACATACATAATTTTAAAAGGAAAAATCAAATTGTGTATAGTTTTGTGTTTTGTAAATTCCCCTTTCTTCTCTGTATATATTTGTATATACATATATCTTAGATTCTACATTTTTATCAAGACCCACTGTTTTCTTTATAGTAAACTGCCATATACATTTGATAGCACTATATAAAAACACCACAACCATCATCTTCCCATTAACTAATAATCTGTGTGTGCAAGCACAATCCTTTATTAAATGTCTGCAGAATGTATGCAGTGAAGTGTAAATGTAAAAATTTCCAGTGAAGTACAGAGCAGAGCTGAGCAATCATAGTAATCTCCAAATCTGTGAAACACCTAATAATTTGTTTTCTGGTTGTGATGTAACACTTAGAATGTCTGATATGACCATACACCCTTGAACAGTTGAGTCTTCATTGTACACACACACAAAATAACAAAATACAGCTTTGATTAACAAAAGAGGGGGGAAAAATCAAAGCCCATTTTAGGGGATAATACTTTTGTTAGGCCAACAGAGAGAGTCAGCAACAATGTCCAAGCTTTTGAGATCTCTGAATGGATCCATCAAACTAGGAATAAGGGAGACAAGTTGGAAAAAGCAAGTGGACAAAAATAATAATGTATGATATATGATACTGCTTGGTTAAGATGAAATGGGGAAAGGTAAGGCTGCAGATTCAAATTAGACTGCACAATTGTGAAGGTTTTGGCCTTTGCTGGAAGTAACAAACAAACAAACAAAAAAGCAGTCTCCATGCCAGAATAGAAAAAAAAACTGGTTTCTTGTAAAGTGGATAACAGAAATAGAGTCTCTGTTAGCAACATTGGAATATATGGTACACTGTTTTAAAAAAAATATCAAGAAAACCCAATAAAAGTGGGTGAATATTTTTGCTACTGTTTATGCTAGTCATGCCCAATTCATGGAGTTGGCAAAATCGTAAGCAATTCTATCAAACAATGAAGTAGACACATCAGCCTAAACCATAGTAGTCTTGTTCTGACCCTTGACAGTGGTAGGATCCAGACACCCAATATATTAATCCTGATCTGCTTAATATTAAAACAATTTGACAGAAAATGTCTTTCTTCACATCAGCCTACCAGAAAAATGGGTAGAGTGTTGGAATATGGAGTAGGCTCATATCAGGCAGAATTCCTAGCTTTTCAAGATAGACATCACATTGACATGGGGCTTTCCATCTCAGCTTTACTACAGTATGGGATCATCTGTATTGCATAGTTTAGATTGGTATATATTATGCCTTGGAGCAGCCTCAGATCCAGTATACTCATGCTGAATCTGGGGCCATTGTTCAGATAGCTGGGGAGTGCATGAACTCAGTTGGGGCCATCTTCACATCACCACCTTCATACTATGTCACCAGTGATGATGGAGCTCCATGGCCATGTAGGAGTGATTGCGATGGAGATTCAGCCACAATCCATCCTGTTTTCCTGAGTTGATGAATGCAGGGAAGATTGCTGGCACTGGTGTTCAGTTCAATTCAGTCCAATCCACTCTCCTGAAGAAATGAATGAAAATAGAAGAAAAGTGGCCTCTTATACCTGTGGTTTTCCTTATAGTTTTATTCACATATTAGTAATCTAAGCTTGGGTTCCCAGATGATACTGGAAGAACACACTTGGATTCCTATACTCCAAGACTGCTAATGATGGTGTTGCAAAGTATCACTCTGTGGATTTGTCAGTAACCCAACACATCATTGTGAGAATTCGAAAGTATAAATTCAAATGATCCTCTACACTTACTCAAAATTTGACTATGAAACAATACCTTACTAGAGGCAAAGTACTAATCAGCATATCGCTCAACAACATTCTGGGTTAGCAGAGGTATAATATGATGTATTTCCAGATGAGACAGAACTATTTTTGTTGTTACCATCCCTCTACCCTACATGATATATATGGCTACAAAGTCTTTTAGTGAATGAATTACATTTGTCCTAGTTGTGGAGGGAGATTGATCCCCAGAAGATGGGAAAAGCTCTGACTCTGTGTCCTACTTTTAAAGATTTGTATGTTGACATGGCAGAAATTGCTTCAGATGAACATCTTATTTATAAGATTAATGAGAAAAAAAGGATAAATTCATGAGATAGGGGAAGAAAAGTATTTCTTCTCTTAGGAATACCTGTCCTAGGTTTTGCAGGCTAATGTTTTATATAATGAATGTGCTGTCTCGATGTTTGTAAGCACTGGATTTGTTGCGGAATATGTATGTCAACGGTACATAAGATTACTACGGAGGTATGAGAGATGGATTTTTGAAGTGATGGGATGATGTTGCTCATCTATATTTTATAGCATTCTTGCTCAAAATTGCTAAAGATATTTGGAAGGGCTTTTTGAAGAGAAAAAGAAAGCTTCTGCTGAATAAATCAGTGGAAAATATAAATGCCCACTTGAGTAATCAAAGTGAAATTTAGTGGAATTTATTCTAAAGTACTAGTTATAATCATCTGTCCATCCATTACTGAAAACAATAGGAATTAACCTCAAATCACTAATCACAAAGACCAATTATATGTCTCTCATTAGTTGCCTGACACATTCCTAGTTAGCAATGTACCATGATAATGGAAATTATATTATAAAATAGATTAGGTGATCATAATAAACTGGTAAATAGGTTTGAACATATGCTATAATCACCACCACCACCACCACCACCACCACCTTTATTTCTTGCCTGCCTCTCTTCATGACTCGAGGCGGGCTACAACTTTGCTAAAACACAAATTCATCTAAAAACATACTTTAAAAACACATATTAAAATACATTTCCACAAAATACATATTAAAATGCACAAAACTAAGATTAAGCATAAGATGCGAATTTAAAATTTGTCATTAAAATGGTCTGGATAGAACTGCAGGAAGAAATAAGTCTTGTGTCTTAAATTACAACAGCTGATTTATCTTCAGATTGTTCCACAGTTTTGAGGCAGCAGGTGAAAATGTCCTCTGAGTGATGGCTGTCAGTTGGGTTCTGGCTCATTGGAGTAGCCACCCCATAGAGTACCTCAGTGTTCAGGGCGATTGTATTGGAGAAGGCAATCCTGAAGGTAACTTGGACCCAAACCATGTAGGGCTTTAAAGGTCAAAACCAATACTTTGTACTTTCCCCAAAAACTAAATGACAGCCAGTGGAGTGAATTTAGGATGGGTGTAATATGTTCACTCCTGGATGTTTCCGCAACAAATCTGTCTGCCGTATTTTGAACCACCTGGAGTTTCTGAACTTGGTACAAAGGTAGCCCAATGTAAAGTGCATTGCAGAAATCCAACCTTGAAGTTACCAGTGCATGCACTACCATCTTAAGGTCCTCCAAATCTAGGAAGGGGTGCAGCTGGCGGATCAGCTGAAGCTGATAGTAAGCACTTCTCAATGTCGCATCTATCTGGGCTGACATTTGGAGAGACAGATCCAGGAGCATTCCAAAGCTGTGAACACAGTATTTCAGGGTGAGTGTAACTCTAATCAGAACTGGTTCACAACACACCTTCATCCCTAGATTAGGACCCATGATGGCAAGCACCTCTCTTTTGTCTGAATTCAGTTTCAATTTGTTTTTCCTCATCCAGCCCATTACCTCCTCCTTTCAGAGGAGACATATTATCCTTAAGAAGCTGTTTTTGAAGGCATGGAGAAATACATTTGGGTGTCATCAGCATACTGATAACTTCCCATCCCATGCCTACTGATAGAGTAGGGAAAGACAAATATTGTGAGCAAAAATGTCAAAGGCTCAATAATATTCTTTTAAAAAAATAAGTAAAGACAGAATAAGGTGTTGGGGAATCTGAGCTGTTAGGCTCAAAAATAACCCTCAGTTAGGGTAATTCCACCAAAATATAGCAGAGTACCAGGAGTAAATGGCATACGTATCAGAAACTTACGTGTGGTGAGCAAGAAAAACTTCTTAATCAATAGGATAGCTGAGGATTGCAAAGTCAAACTTTAGGTTCAAAATATTTATTAAAATAAAAGAAATGCATTCTTGATAGAAAAGTCTTGTAGCTAACTATCTTGCTAAATCTCATCTTCTAAAAAGGTAAAAGGTAAAAAAAAAAAGTCCATACAGTTACATTTTGCCCACTGGGAGGCAAAACACATTCTCACAGGAAGAAAGAATAGCAAAAGTAACATGGTGGAGACTGCATGGACTTCTTGGAGCAATTCAAACCTTAAAAGAAGTTCCCTCACAGAATTCCATTGCTACATCATCAAAAGGGGAAGAGACAGTGCCTAGCAGTAAAGACAAAGCCCTTCAGGAAAACATGCATAGGAATGTGGGGAAAGGAATCCCTGAACTTGGCCTTGCCCAGGGGAGGTTGCTGAAGGTGCCATGAGTCGGAAGGGCACAGCCTGCCTCCCTCCCTCTCCCTGGCTCCCCCACCCTCTGACCTCCTCCCCCTCCCCGGAAGTCACTGCCGCCGAGAGGAGGAGGAGGCAGAATAGGCGGAGGCAGCGAGGACAAAGCAGCAGAAGGAGAGGAAGGCCGTGCCTGGGCCTCCTGGGCCTCTACTCGCAGCGCCCTCCACCCAGGCGTGATCTTACTCTCCTTCCGCAGCCTGGCCTTTGCCCTCAAGGCCAGGTCTCCAGGCTGCCTTGCCATGTTCCAGAAGCTTTCTCTCCTGACGGTTAACCCACACCTATAGCAGACATCATCAGAGGTTGTGAGGTCTGTTGGAAGATAGGTAAGTGGGGTTTATATATCTGTGGAAAGTCCAGGGTGGGAGAAAGAGCTCTTGTCTGTTTGAGGCTAGTGTTAATGTTGCAATTGGCCAGCTTGATTAGCATTTAATGGCCATGCAGATTCCTCCCTGGGGGCATCCTTGGTTGGGAGGTGTTAGCTGGCCCTGATTGTTTCCTGTTTGGATTTCCCCTGTTTTCAGAGTGTTGTTCTTTATTTACTGTCCTGATTTTAGAGTTTTTTTTTTTATACCAGGCGCCAGATTCCCTTTTAGTGGCCTTTTAATTCCTATGGATTCCTAAGGACACTCATGGCTCTTCCACACAACCATACAACCCAAAATATCAAAGCAGAATAACCCACAATATCTGCCTTCATCTGGGTTATGTGAGTCCACACTTCTATATAATCCAGTTCAAAGCAGATAATGTGGATTATCTGCCTTGATATTGTTGTAGCCCAGCTGTCAGGATCAGGCCCTTCTCAGGAGTTAGAGGTTAACTTGGAGGCTGAATCGGATGACAGGCCTCTACAAGACTGGGATCTGAGCCCAGTGTCCTTGCAACTGCCTGTTGTTGAACCTTCAGAACAACAGCTAATTGGGGAACATTCTGATGATCTCCCAGGTTTGGAATCATCAGATGGAGAGGCGGCTGGGGAGGAAACATTATTTGACCGCAGACAATCTATCTCACAAGAAAGAAGTGAGAGAGAATGTTTAGGGTGCAGTAAACGATTAGCTCTCAAATGCTGTTGATTCAGCTTTCCCTTGTGAAACGAGAGAGACCTGGATTCTCAAGGCAAAACAATCTTGAGAATCCCTTAAAGGGACCTCGCACCCGTTTCTTCTTGCAGTGTCAACATTACATTTCCTTGGGAGAAACATCTCCATTCCAGTCTCTGGATCTTTGCCTTGCTCCCCTGACATTCTAGGATTCTCCGTGGAGGATTGTGCCTCGTGACTCTTGAGTACACCCTGCCCTGGTAATCTTGTTCCTGCTGACTTTCTTTGACTGTCGTTCATGTAGATTATAGCTGATGGATTTTCCTATGTCTTGTCCCTGATCCCTGCAACTCTTGGATACCTTTTGACTTTGACTCTTTGTTGGATTTATTTGAGCCCTGTTTGTGGGCTACAACTTGGTGAGACTTTGATGAACTTTCTACTGAACTATTAAGGATGTTTCATTAGTGGACTATTAGTTTAATTGAGTCTTTATGTTATTTGCTTTCATATATATCTATGTATCAATAAACTGCTTTGCTTTTGATACTGGCTCAAGTGTGGTTTTCAGAGTGCTCTCGCAGCCTAGAGTGCAACAGATATTCTGGGTTATATGGCTGTGTGGAAGGACCCTCAGTGCTCTTCCACACAGCCATATAACCCAGAATATCAAAGCAGAATAACCAACAATATCTGCCTTGATCTGGTTTATCTGAGTCCACACTGCCATATATCCCAGTTCAATGTTTGGTGCTAAATTCCTACATAACATTACCATGTATTGAACTGCTTTTTCTGTTGATTTGTTGTAAAGCATGATGTTTTGGTGCTTGATTTGTAAAATCATAATGCAATTTGATGTTTAATAAGCTTTTCCTTAATCCCTCCTTATTATCCAACATTTTCATTTATCTAATACTTTTATTTTTCAGTGATTGGTTTTTTTTGGGGGGGGGGGCAAAATTCTCTTCGCTTACACTTGAAAATTATCTAGGGCCGGCCCTGGCCTTGCCTCTAGCTACTCATTGAGAACTGGAAACTGGAGAACTGGGATGAAACCCAACAGAAGGAAAGTACGCTCATTCCAAATGAGAAGTGAGAAAGCACTAATCTTTTCCATGAATGGAGGCTCTCTAACCTATTTCAGACCCTGATTTTCCAGTGGCCAGAATCCCATTTGGTGCATACATGCTCCTTTCCTGTAGGGGCTATATATATGGAATGGGTCTACCTTGCCAGGCCAGTGTGAAGACACAGTTCTAGGCCCTGGGAGAAAAGGTCAAACCAAGCAAAAGAAGGAGGGAACAGCCAGTTCCTTATATGGTAGTGGTGCCTGATTTGTGGGGGAGTTAGAGAGTGTTGCCTAGCTACAGAAGGTAGAGAGTGCCAGAGAGAGAGAGAGAGAGAGAGAGAGAGAGAGAGAGAGAGAGAGAGAGAGAGAGAGTTGGATGGAGAGGAGTGTGAGAAGAAAGCAGGAAGGGTTTGGAGCTGGGAGAAAAGAACTTCTGTGAGTGGAGGAAAATAAAAATAGCCTTCAGGGACAAGTGCTATATATTTTTAGAGAACCTCTAAGGGACAGCATGCTTATATTAAGAGCCTCTGAAAGGGAGGACTGAGGGGTTTTGAAAAGCCTGATTAGTTCTCCAGTGAGAGTATATAGTTCTGTGGAAGACAAGTTAAAGAACCATTTTCTTTTAAGGAAACAGTCTGATAATCTTCTGAAACCAATATGCAACCTTCTTGTTCTAGTTCAAAATAAACTTCACAAATTTGTTTATACTTCACTACAGGTATACAGTGCATCTTTCTGTGCATCAGTATAAAAAGGGGGCCTGTCTGCATAATAACCATCACTGTTTAAATTGGAGTTTCCCTTCATTTTTGAGTGGCTCTGTGAACTGACTCCGGTGGTCAGTGGGCCAGTGAGACAGAGAAGAGTGAATGGTGTGATTGTAGACCAATACAATTAGATTGGTGGCAGCAAAGTTATATCTTGATGTAACCAGGAGGTTGTACTATACATATAACAGGTTCACCATGATAATAAATTAAAGTAACAGAGAGCCATCATGGCATAGTCCATTGAATACTGGATTATTACTCTGGAGACCAAGGTTCAAATACCTGATTGTCCCTGGAAACCCACACTCTTTCAGTCTCAGAGGAATGCAAGGGCAAACCCCCTCTGAACAAATCTTCCATGAAAATCCTGTGATAGCTTTATTTTAGTGTTACTGAAGTCAGAAAATACTTGAAGGAATACAACAGCAGCAGCAATAACAACAACAACAGGGCATAATAATGAGAGCATGAACATATGGTGTTTCAGATCATTAAATGCATGAGAGCAAGCAGCCCTTTCACAGTCTTAGTATGTGTGCACAAAGTACAGATGAAGACTCCTTCTGTAAAATGGTATTACTGTATCACAAAGTGAAGTCATCCTTTGTATGGTTCAGTAAATATCTAAACAAAAATGCTTCTTTAGCTTCATAATAAATCTCAAGGGCAAGGAAAGATGAGTTTACCTGCTATTCCTACTCTGTACCAAACTGGGATTAGGAATGTTTCAAACTCTAGATTTTTTTAAGTACAACACACATCATTATTCAATATTAGTGATACATGATAGACCTGATGGGCAATGCAGTTGAATAAGATCTGACTGCATCCTGTGGAATCCTCGGATTTGTGGTACAAAAAGAGCCTAGAACAATCTGACAGAGAAATTTAAATGCCTTTCTCTGAAGTGCAAATTACAAGATCCATTGGGTGGGAACTATAGGAATTAAAATGTTACATTACTCACAAATAGCAGTAAAAACTAAATTCTCTTATGAAAATAAAACTAATAAGCTAGCATTTGTGATATTACTTCCAAACTCTGTCACAGGACGATTGGTTGGAGAGAATGTAAGCTCACTGACTCCTCATTAGTGAATTTTCTTCTCTACAGAGATATAGTCAGCTCCTTCTTTGCTTTCTTTTCAGTGGGCCCTGAAAACATTTTTGCATCAATGTGCTTCAGGTTTCACTGTAGTTTAGTTATTATTTAAATTTTGACATTTTGAGCTGCTGGTCTAAACAGAGCCTTCATTTTATGGAATTTAAATATAGGATCTTTTATTGTATTCTGTTGTTTGTCACGTTTTTGTATGTCTTTCTGGAGATGTCTTTAGTTGTGAAATGGGGCCTTGAAAGCATAAAATACACAATATTTCCCATGTTATTTCACAGCATAGAGTGAGGGGGCTTTCAGTTAGATGTCCATAACCTGTCCAATATTACAACTAAATGCCCATTTGATATAAATAGCTCCAGCTCTTGAACAAGAGTTCTCTATCTCTTATGGGATGGTTCAATCCAAATTCTCCCAACTTGTGGCCCGCAAGATGTTTGAAATTACAATATCCATCATCCTGGACCATTGGTAATGTTGGATGGGATAGTTCTAACTACAGAGTCCGAATTACAGAGGGTACCATCGTAGAAAAGAGCAAATCAGGTTATATTTACAGTGTAAAGAAGCACAGTAGGCTTGTTTTATTTTCTGGCATTGATGGATAGCCTTCCTATATTATCAAATAGTGAGGGGATCGGTGTGAGCTCCTGCTGTTAGCCCCAGCTTCTGCTAACCTAGCAGTTTGAAAACATATAAATGTGAGTAGATCAATAGATACCGCTATGGTAGGAAGGTAACAGTGCTCCATGCAGTAATGCCGGCCACATGACCTTGGAGACATCTACGGACAACGCCGACTCTTCTGCTCAGAAATGGAGATGAGCACCAACCCCCAGAGACGGACACAACTAGATTTCATGTCAGGGGAAAACCTTTACCTTTACCTACCTAAAACCCATTGATTTCAATAGATCTACTTTGACTAATTCTGGATCTAATACCATTTCTTATAACCATTTTTTTCAATAATGTCAAATTTAAAATGGGAAGAATATCTTTGTCATCATAATCAATGTTCTATAGGATAGTTTGAGTCAATATTCTACAAATAATAATTAGAATTACAATTGCTGCTCCACAGCATGAATGAGATTGACTGAGGGCCCAAATGCAGATTGACATTTAACATTCTGGTTCTTTGCACATTTCTAGGCCACACAGGAAACCAAAACCTCATCTTTTTTGGCAGATACCCACCCATGCAGAACTGGTGTCGGGACAGGAGGACATGGTCACATGGTCACCCAACCCCCTGGCCTCCCTGGTGTCCATTTTGCTGTTTTAAAAAAATGTGACAGCCTCCTTACTAAGGCTGAACACTGCTCCATGCTCTGTGTCATGCTTAAATGATGTGATGGAGTTCTATGGAAGGAAGGTAGAATTCCCTTTCCAGAATGCTGTTGTGTCATTTAGATGTATCATGTAGAACAGAGAAGTATATTGTCTTCAAAACAGCAAAATGGGCACTAGGGACGGCCGGGGGAGAAATGTGTGTCCCTAGGTGGTACCTATGTAGAGAAGGACTAAACCAAGTTTTATTACTCTCAGTCCATAGGAAGTGGGTCAGAGGAAGAATTATATATATATATATATATATATATATATATATATATATATATCTCTATCTATCTATCTATCTATCTATATATATATATATATATATATATATATCTTCAGTACCAACTACATATCCGCTACTTAATATGCATGGGTGGACTGCCTTTCAGTATTCAATAACAATTGCTATGCAATCATCCCATAACCATAACAATGTTACGCTACGCTACCATCCCATAACCAATAGTCAGTGTTTTTTTAAATTGGGTTCTCATGAGTCCCATTTCATATGGGACATCCCATATATGGGGACTTGATGTTTGGTGATAACATATTGGCTCAGTACAAGAGACCCCAAATCTCATATCCTTGATATTGGGAACAGGATCCCAATAAATAAACCCTCAAATATTTCTTACACGGCAGTAATCTCTTAATAACCATTGTGGCATGATGCTGCTCTTCCTCTTCTTCAGTCATCTCAAGCATTTCAATGGTTTGCTTTCTATTGTGAAATCTGCCTTTCAGCTTTGAAATACTAGGGGAATCCTGGACTCTCACAAGGTATCATATTTGTGAAACTTGAGGTGGCCTTGTATAAGTCTGCTTCTTGTTTTATCACCCAAGATTTCTAAGCCATTTTCCCCTTTGAGCTCTCTGAGCTAAACAGATTTATGCATGCTCTATTCTAAATTACTCTAAGCCACGTTTGCTGTCATCAACACAGATCAGAACAAATTGCAATAAGAAAATACTTTTACATCAAACGACAATGCATAATTTAACGTATGACATTTATGTCCACTTTAATTATCACAGGAGTAAGTTGTCATTCCACGTGTGCTTCAGGATGGCCTATAAAACATGGAGGCATATTATACTGTTGTACTGTAATGTAATATTTCCAATGGTAGACATTTCATTTTGATGAATTGTACACTTCAGTCTGTCTGAGTAGTTTGCTGAACTTGTGAACCTTAGTAAGAAATAATGGCCTCCTTACTCTGGGCTTTACATGGAACATTTAAAATAACTAAACGTGCATAGGGCTGCTTGTACTTCATGGATTTGGACCTGGGAACATAATTAATTATAGTATACATTTCGGAAATGGGCTTTTTGGTCATTTGTGTTGCTGTATTCTTCTATACACACTGTGAGTAGATGTGAAGCTGAAAAGCAGTTGGAGGTGGACTTCCCATGGTGAGAACCCAAGGAACAACTCATTCAGATTGACAGGAACTACAGCTAAATGACAGCACACATGCTTGACCTGTTTAAGTCCTGACATTTCCATGAGTGTATGTGTGTGTGTATATATATAATCTCAGGCAAGAGACAATGAAAAAGAGCTCTGCCTAAGGCTTTAGAAAGCTATTGCCAACCAGGGTGAACAACTGTGCAGTATGATACCTTTATTCAGAGATTTTTTCAAGTCAAGATACTAATGTAGTGTGGGGTTATTCTTTCAAAAGCTGTAAAGCAAGGGGTGCATAATACATTTCAGGAACTACATGTGAACCTATTTCTGTGGCCCTTTATTCCTCCCACCAATTTCCCATTCCTCCAATTTTCATTTTTAAAATTCTGCACACTTTCCCATAAAATCTTACTTCAAAACTAACCTCAAAATGTGAAAAGCACCCAAAATACTTCCACTGCATCCCTTTGGCCCCCAGGAACCATACTACCCCTGCATTTTTAAGAGGGAACTTCCAGACATGACTAAAACCTGAGCCAAAGCAGGTTAAAGTAACTAGTTTTGACACAGGTTTTAGTCCCCACCTCCTCTCACAACCCTGGGATATCCCTCCTGGGGTAGGTACATACTATTCCAATCAAAATTGGGATGATGATGATGATGATGATGATGATGATGATGATACTTTATTTATACCCCACCACCATCTCCTATAGGGACTCAGGGTGGCTTACAAAATAGCACAAAAGATGCCATACATAAAATACATAATACATAAAATAAAGTACATCAGCATGAAAACAATAACATTTCATAAACCAGGTATATAAATTAGATAAAACAACCTCTATTAAAATAGAATCAGTTAAAAGATCAATGTAATCAATATAGCAGCCCAGCTGAATGCACAGAAAATAGATATAAAGTGCTAAGCGATTGGCAATCATTTCTGGTTACTGTAAATGCTATCAAATGCCTGGTAGAAAAACCAAGTTTTTACCTCTTTCCTAAAGTGTTGTAGTGTAGGGGCTTGTCTACATTCCCTGGAGAGGGTGTTCCAGAGCTGGGGGCCACCACCGAGAAGGTCCTCTCCCTCGTCCCCATCAACAGAGGATCTTAGAGCCTGTGCCTGGTTCCTAGGGGGAGATGCGATCATGAAGATAGGCTGGATCCAAACTGTGTAAGGCTTTATAGGTGATAACCTGCACTTTGAATTGGGACCGGAAACTTATCAGCAGCCAGGGGAGCTGCTTCAATAGGGGCATGGTATGCTCCCTATAATGAGCTTCAGATAGTAACCTGGCTGCCGATCTTTGTACAAATTGCAATTTCTGAGCTGTCTTCAAAGGCAGCCCCACATAGAGTGCATTACAGTAATCCATTCTAGATGTTACTAAGGCATGGACCACGGCAAAGCCAAGTCAGGCTTTTTGAGATACGGTCACAAATAGTCCCTGATTTACCCTCTAAAACTTACTTTAAAAGGTCCCTAGCAGTCATTAAGCCTCTCTTCGCATCCTCCTGGCATGAGAAAATGACATCTGAGGATATGTGAGGGGTGAAGAGGAAAATCCCTCCTCTCGCATCCCCATCCTCTCACATGTCATTTTCTTGCACCAAGAGAACACGAGGAGAGGCTTCATGGTTGCCAGGGATCTTTTAAAGTAAGCTTTAGGGCATAAATTGGGGGCTGGCGGGAGGGGGTGGGCAGGCGGGAGGAGGTGGGCGCCTCCCGCACCTTTGGGTTCCAACAGCCCAAAGGTGCGAGATGGCTGTGGCAACCCATCCTCGATGTTGCCAAACGTGGCCCTGTAAGTTAGTCCCCACAGGCACAAGTTCCTCTCAAAATAGAGACAGGATATGACCCAATATAATTCCATTTTCAGAGGGACTGCAGATGAACACTTTACTTGCTGTAGGATGAATTAACCCATGGGGGTGTTGGAGGGAAATTGACCATTGATCCTTACATGGTTGTAAAGAGTGACAAAAATTGTTTGAAAATGAAGACAGGGGGATGGGCACAAAGAACCTTCTGGATTAAGAGCAGGATCCTGGTGGCACCTCCACCCCCCCCAAGAAAAGCCAGGCATCCAGGTTCCACTGCAGCTGAAAGGTGGAGGGGGCCAAGAGCCGCACAACCATCCACATTCCACACTTTGAAAACAAACTTGAGGCTCCAAGAAGCTCAGCCAGGGGCCGTTCTAGACAGCAAAATGCAAGGCTCTAGATTCGCAATGGGGAGTTATTTGTGCCTAGAATCTCTGCTGAATAAGAAACAAAAGAAATACAACCAACCAAAGGGGGTGAAGCGGGTGAAAGAACAAGGAGGGGAGAACAAAAAGCCCCACCATGAATGTCTTCAGGGAAAAAAAGCAAGAGTCCGTTTTTGGAAAAAAAAAATTACCTTTCTGAGAGGTGAAAACAAAACTAAACTACTGGCTTGTACTACATTCCTAGAATCTCCATAGTTGTGCTTACCGGGGGATTCTGGGATTTTTTTATCTATAGCAAGTAAATCTTACAAGCTATGAGAGAGAAGGTAGACTCCAGTTATTGAATAAATTATTGTGGAAATCACAAAGAAAGAAAGGTTGGAATAGGAAAGGGAGATTGCATCACTGGGAGCTGCTCAAGGTTATTTAAAACTTAGTTAATGAGAATGCTCCATGATCTGTGTACAAAACATTCCCACAAGGCATCCTCACTCTGGTAGGTGAGTTCTTCCCTACTGCAGCTTCTGGCTGATGCCTGTCAGGAGACCTCTTAAAGTTCTTTGTGCTTCCTCCTTAGTGGAGCTGTGATTTTAAAGTTACTGTGTAATGGAGAATATCACCACTAACCATATGATGTGATGGCCTTGTCTGTCAGCCAGAGTCATTTAATGTTATATATGTGTCAAATGAACCAAGAGAGAGAGAGAGAGAGGGAGGGAGGGAGGGAGGGAGGGAGGGAGGGAGGGAGGGAGAGAGGGAGAGAGAAGGAGAAAGGGAAAGAGAGAGGAGACTCAAGAACACAAAGCAAAAAGGGAAGGTTCCCTTATGGCAGCAAGCCAGCTCAGTTTCTTTAAAAAATAATTTTATTTGCTTTCAAAAATTGATCGACCAGCATTTTAAAAGTTAAGAAAAAGGATTTCAAGGGCAGGGCTATTTTATGCTGAATCAGTTGCTTAGGTGCTTTGCCAATTTCCATGAGTTATTTTTATTTATACATGTATAAGTACTAATCCGTAGAATCCTGTGCTTGTAATTTCTTGGTTATAGATTTCTTTGTATGTCACACAGATGGAGCTGTTAACTTCTTTCCTTCTCTGCATGCCCAGCAGATATTCAGAATCATTTTTTTTTTGCCTAACGTCAAGATGCTAAATAAATCATTTTCTCCAAGGAGCTTGAGCAGAAAATATTTTCATCAAGTTTACAATGTCACCTTTCTGGGTTCAGTATAACAGAGACAGTGGGTCAGATTAAGAGTGATAAAAATGAGCTTGTATAGCACATGGTAAACTCTCCAAAACTTAGTTTTGGTTGGTGCAAAGAGCTAAAATGAGTAATAGAGCACATTTCAATTTCAGAAGCTGAAGTCCATTAACGTGACATGGGATTTCTATCATGGTTTTCCAGACATGTCAAAAGGAACTCAGAACATCATCTGGGCTGGATGAGTGTATTTTAGGCCTTAAGGAAATTTTTCCATATAGTTTCCCCAACAAATATTCTGCTGACAATTATTGCTCCTTGCCCATATGTCTATATGCTGTATTAAATTGCATCAAGTGCCATACTCATGTACAACTGCAATCAGTAATTTAAAAGACATTAAAAGGGGATAATCCCATACAACTTATATAGCTATGTTGGTTGTGACTGATCTATGAAAAGCCAGGAAACCTGTGTCCTTCAAGACAATCTTGAATTATTCATATCATAGAAATGTCTGGGTTTGCATAAATGTAATGTTCCTAGATGACAGTTCTTCCAAAGAGCTCAAAGTAATTCCAACTAATGCTATAAGACAGGCTTAAAAGAAAAGGCTGAATAATAATATTGGGCAAATTATGGTATTTCTTGAAGTCAATTCATATCACCAGGGGCTCTTCCCTATCAATATTGTCTTATATGAACAAATACATTATAGAATAGAAAATACACAAATGAGTCAGTAACATCTCCCTAAACCATAAAAAGAGAAATAAAAGGTTCAACCACTTTTTTCTTTTACTGTTAAATACCAACATGACCAATGATGTAATGGTATAACTTTCCTCCAAAGACTTCTTATAACTTTAAAATGATAATAATGCTAATGACTTTGTTATTTAATGGCCTCTGTTAATGGGATCTATAATAATGAGATCTATGCATAAATGGAAAAAATACTATATTAACTCTGTTGCCATTTTAGTTCTGCATTTTATTAGTGTGAATAAAAAGAAATTGTGGCCAAGTTAAAAGACTCAGCTGATCTAATGAAATACGAGTTTGAGAATGTTATCAGCCACCCAAGATACACTCTGCCTATTTAATATTTCACAAGCCATCTTTATTATCCTCTCACACAACATTAAAACAAATCTGCATCTGTTAAGGTGAATTTTATTTGTCATTCTTGGGTCTAACAGTTCCCTTGTTCTTTTCTTGTATGGGAAAAATGATCCATTATACAACACATGGCAAATACTTATTGAGATTTATTTTATTTTTATTGCCTTGGCAACATTTGCTTTTTACCTCTGGTTATAAAATCTCAAATCTTCTCCAGTTTTGAACTTGACATCTACCAATAAAAGGGCAAAATGAAATACTAGCTGGCAGGGAATAAAGTTTTGTGTTAATATTCTCTTTTGTGGCAAACCATGCAAAGGCATCCTACATTAAATGAGTACATTAACAGTGGACTACATAATTTGAGTTAATCTGCCCTGAGCAGCAAAAACCACTGATTCGCAGTATTCAGATATTTTCTATACATGAATACATGTGCACATATAAATACTTTCAAGGGGGCAGGATTGTAAAGTATTTTTCTTTAACCTTCAAAAGCAAGTGTAAAAAGTTAGCATCTGGCACATTTGTCCTTTCCCGAACCACGTTTGTGCTTCTCTGACTTCTAAAATGTATAAAACACAGATCATTTCTCTTGGCATAATTAGTGACATCTAAAAATAATGGTAGTAAAATGAAAATTACTTCTTTTAAGTCTAGCTCTCCTTTCTTTCTGCCTGCCTGTCTGTGCAGTAAAGCTGAACCACCACAGATATTTTGTCCATGCAGGAACATTGCCAGGAAAAGCAAAACTTCCCACTGAGTGATTTTGGACAAGTTGCATTCTCTCTGTTGTACCTCTGCCATCACAATCTGCTTTGCAGCAGGAGTTGGAGTGGGATTCAGAGTTTGACTTGGATTTTGGGCCCATTCAGGACTTAGATCATAGCCCAATGCCTTTGCAGGTGCCTGAAATTGTGGTGCCTGAGGATCCACTAACTGGCGGGCATTCCGATCCTTCCTCAAGGTTGGTTTTGCCAGATGTTGTTGACACAGGGGAGGATGTGGTTTTTAATCAGAGGGAATCTTTTGCAATGGAAAGGAGGCAAAGGGAGGGAGTGCAAAGGAGTAGATGTTTGGCTCTCAAATGCTTTAATGACTAACTTTCCCATGTGAATTTTGGCATGTATCTATTCTCATTAAACTCACCACACCCGTAAACCTCCGCAGGGGTGGTGGACCCATTAAGATGGTCCGCCCCAGGAGACTTATGGATCCTGAGCGATTCCTGAGGTCTCTTGGGGACCTGTCTGCCATGGAGCCTGACGATCCTGTCGATGCCTTGGTTGCTCGCTATAACAGTGAATTGTCCAGGGCAATAGACATGATCGCTCCCGAACGTCCCCTCTCGCTACGTGGAGTTGCCCCAGCCCCCTGGTTTACTGGGGAGCTGGCGGAGATGAAACGTGCGAGGAGGAGACTAGAGTGCCGCTGGCGGACAACTCGTGATGCATCTGACCGAGCACGGTCTAGAGCCGCTATTAGGGCCTATTCCGCGGCAGCCAGGAAGGCTTTCTCGACTGCCTGCATCGCGTCTGCAACAAATAGATCCTCAGAGCTGTTTCGGGTTGTTGGGGAGCTCCTCCACCCTCCTCAGGCTGGGGGGGCACCTGACATCCCGGAAACTCGGTGTAGCGAGTTTGCTCACCATTTTGCAGACAAAGTCGCTCAAATTCGTTCCGACTTAGATTCTGGCCTTGTTGCAATGCCAGGTGAGGTAACCGAGGCTTCTGTCTGTTCGATCTTGTGAGATTCGTTTCAGCTTGTGCAGCCTGATGATGTGGACAAGATTCTTGGAGCGGTGAGGGCGACCACCTGTGCCCTTGACCCTTGCCCATCTTGGCTTTTAAAACAGGCCAGTGGTGGGTTGGTTGATTGGTTTGTGAGAATAATTAATGCCTCTTTGGAGCAGGGTAGATTTCCATCTAATCTAAAACAAGCGGTGGTGAGACCTATCTTAAAGAAGGCCTCCCTAGATTCGACCAACTTGCATAACTACAGACCAATCTCCAACCTTCCATTTTTGGGCAAGGTCTTGGAGCGGGTGGTTGCCTCTCAGCTCCAGGGATTCTTGGATGATACGGATTTTCTGGACCAATCGCAGTCTGGCTTCAGGCCTGGTTTCAGTACCGAGACGGCTTTGGTCGCCTTGGTGGATGACCTCCGCAGAGAGCTGGACAGGGGGAGTGTGACCCTGCTGGTTCTCTTGGATATCTCAGTGGCTTTCGATACCATCGACTATGGTATCCTTCTGGGACGTCTCTCCGGGATGGGCCTTGGGGGTACTGTTCTGCAGTGGCTCCAGTCCTTCCTGGAGGGGCGTTCCCAGATGGTGAAGCTGGGGGACACCTGCTCGGACCCCTGGTCATTGTCCTGTGGGGTCCCGCAAGGTTCTATTCTGTCCCCCATGCTTTTCGATATCTACATGAAACCGCTGGGCGAGGTCATCCGGGGTTTTGGAGTTCGGTGCCATCTCTACCCGGATGACACCCAACTCTACTACTCTTTTCCACCAAAATCCAAGGAAGCCCCTCGGATACTGGATCAGTGTCTGGCCGCTGTGTTGGCCTGGATGAGGGTGAAGAAGCTAAGACTTAATCCTGATAAGACAGAGGTCCTCCAGGTCAGTCAAAAGTCCGATCGGGGTATTGGGTGGCAACCTGTGCTTGACGGGGTCACACTCCCCCTGAAGGCGCAGGTCCGCAGCTTGGGGGTCCTCCTGGATTCGGGGCTGACGCTTGAAGCTCAGGTGTCAGCCGTGGCCGGGAGGGCCTTTGCACAATTAAAACTTCAACGCCTCTGTTTAAGGAGCTCCACTGGCTGCCGCTTACTTTCCGAGCCCAATTCAAGGTGCAGGTTCTTACCTACAAAGCCCTAAATGGTTTGGGACCCGCCTACCTTAGAGACCGCATTTCCCCCTATTAACCCGCACGATCTCTGCGCTCGTTGGGGGAGGCCCTCCTCTCGCTCCCACCACCCTCGCAGGCGTGGTTGATGGGGACGAGAGAGAAGGCCTTCTCTGTCGTGGCCCCCCAGCTTTGGAACCTGCTCCCTAGGGAGATTAGGCTGGCCCTCACCCTCCTCTCCTTCCGGAAGAATCTGAAAACCTGGCTTTTCCAGAAAGCCTTTGATGAGTGACTTTTGTTGGTTTAAGATGCCTGCCTATGTAATAATAGACCCACTGATCTGCGCTTTTATTGTCACTATTGTCATTTATAGTACTTCATTGACTATGTCAATTATGTAACTATCTCCTCCCGATTTGACACATTCACCTTTCGGCCCAGACTTGTGTTTGATATACCTGTTTTAACATTTTATCTTGTAAGATTGTCCTTTTGATTGTTTTACCGATATTGTTGATTTATTGTTGTAAATTTGTGTTTTTGTTTTGATTTTATATTGTGATGTTGGGCAAGACCCCATGTGAGCCGCCCCGAGTCCCTTCGGGGAGATGGGGCGGGGTACAAGAATAAATTATTAATATTATTATTATTATAAAATTATTATTATTAAACTGTAGCCTTGGAGTCTCCTTAAAAGTGTTTTGCTCCATTCTCTGGAAGAAGAAGAAGCCATGCTCTTTGTGTCTTGTAAACTTATACTATGTTTCACTTCTACTTTGTTTCCTTTCAGTATTTATTCTGATACTTTATAGTTTGCATGGTAAACCACCCAAGCCACAAGAACAAAGCTGAAATTGCTCTTAAAAATTAAAATTAGAAAGTTACAGAACAGAAGAAGTACAGGACAAAGTGGTGGGAATCAACAGAGCCACTTCGGGCTGGGGCCCTTCCTCCTCCTCTCTCATAAGCAAGATGGGTGAATGCCCCGGGGAGCCAGTGAAGCCTTCCTTACCAGTGCTGGCGGGCCCCTGGCTCCATGCCTGCCATGTTACTCTGGATGCCTCTGCTCCTGCAGCCAGGGAAGAAGGAATGCCACTCCACCTGAGGTTCTGAGTTGCTAGGATAGAAAAAGCCTGAATCTCCAGATGGGGAAGAGCAGAGCTCCACTGAAATTTTAATTCTTGGCTTCGACAGCCTGCGGAGGAGTGCGGAGGAGTGCCGGAGCCCAGATAAGCTGAACTTTTAACTTTTAACATTGTTTTCAGAACGTTTTAAGAATTTTTTTTTAAAGAATGGTTTATACAAGGAATAATTACAGGGAGAAAGCCTTACCTTTGCACAGCCCAATACAAACACTCGTGGCTAAGAGGCCACAGCTGGCCAAGGTAGATGGGGAGAGAGAGAACTATAAATCAACTTCTGTGCTGGTGAAAAGCCTCAGCCAAGCAAAGATGACTGATTATTTCCCCTTCTACTCTGCGGAAAAGGTGCGGATTGCTCCTAAGGAGCCCAAAAAGGAAAAGGAAGCCAGTATGCTCATGTCTGCAGATGATTTGTGGAACTGGCCTTCTAATATACAGAAGGAGAACTTTGAGACTATGAGCTTTGAGACTGTGAGAAGCCAACCGAAGGTTCAGGCACAAGCCGAGCCAGGAGTAGTTACAACGCCCTTCTTGAAAGAGGCCTGCCTTACTCCTTACACATCTGAGGATCCGATACAGCAGCAGCTCCACCTAGTTTCACAGCTGCGAGGAGAATCAACTGAGGGTTGCTCCTTTTTGGAAGTAAAACTTTCTGCCCTCTCAAATGACCTGCAGACAATTAAGAAATATTTACAGGAAAGCACGGGGCTCCTGAGCACTTTGGCAAAAATAATTAAAGTTGAAATGCTAGAAGGCCGGAGTAACAGTGATGCGCCTAAGGCGTCGATGGCTTCGAACACTTCAGTCACCACCGGAAAGGGTACAGCTACTCCTCACCCCAGGGACATAAAAACAATACCGACAAAAGCGGATAAAACCAAGCTCTCTACAGATACAGACATCCACAAGGGCATGGCTAAAGGTATAAATACTAAAATGGAGGTGAAACAAAAAACCACAAGTACTCAGCCAAGACAATCTAGGAACTGCAAACGAGGCCTAAAGAAATTATTAGCACTAATCCCACCCTCAAAACCCACTGCAAGGAGTAGGAGAAAAAGTAAAAAAAGTACCTCAAAACTAAGAAACAGCGCCACTGGACAACGCAAAGTCGACAGCTCCAGACCAACAAATCCAGGGTACGAAAAGATCAACATGGCAACACAAACCCACTGGACTAACCAGGAAATCGACGGAAAGGGAGAGAAGGACAATATGCCCCCAGAAAAGACAGAGACAGCTGACAGATCCATATTACCAATGACAAAACAGCAAAACTGTGAACAAATTATCAATGGCAAAGGACATCTTATTGAAAACTGGAATTTGGTTCTTGATCCAAAAAAGCTGGTGTTCATCAAAGTCCCCAAACCAGGAAAGCTGGCCGGTTTGGAAGATTGCAAAACTCATGTGCTAGGGCTTTTGGAAATGGTCTTACCAGGGGGGCTGTTTCCTTCTGACATAGATACGGTAGAATATTTAGATAACGATCAAAAGCATGTAGATGTTATAGTCTCCCTTGTTGACCCTAATATAGCCAAATTTGTTATAAGAACCAGAGACCTTTTTCTAAAACAAGGCATGGTTATTACAAGATTTAGAGCTTAACTCATTTTAGAAATTTTCTTTTTGCCATGGGAAAATCTTCCTTAACTGTGCAGGTTTCAAAGCATATTCATACTAGTCAATATTTGGTCTATGCAATATGCAATTTGCATGCTGGAGATGCAGATTCAACACTTTGTGGCTGAATTATTGTCAAGTATGCACACAAAAGAAAAGCGAATGATCAAGTAAAATATTCTCTATGTATATATGATTAACATTTTGGAAAGGACACCCAATGCAGTCAGGAAATGCTATGTTACAACACAGGTCTAAAATAGGTTGTCTTGAGATATCAGTCTGGAATTTTTGGTTAAAAAAGAAAAGCATTCCACAAGATAAAAGGCATGTTATTTGCAACATTTCCACCTAGGCATTGATAATCTGAAACAATGTTTACATTTTAAAATTCAGATTTCAGAACAACTAATTAGAATACAGAATTATCTGTGTTCACATATTACCATCATTTCAAAGCCAAAAGAGCAATAGATATTAACATTAGAGACAACATTAGGGAGTTCTTGACATCAGTTTGCTCCCAGTCCCTACCCCTTCTTTGCTATCTCTGTTATTGATGGCTAACTTCTAGATTCCTGGTAGCTGACCAGATAACATTTAGGCTTTGTGCAGCCATATAGACAAGTAAAAAATCTTATATGTATGAATTCTGTATACACTGATAAGTACTTGGAAAATGTACTGATTTGACGCATGGTGTGAGTAATAACTTAAGTGTGATGACTCATGGGCCATGTAGTCCCGTTCCTAGTACTGTTGTGACAGATGAAGAGGAAAACTTGGGTTTCCCACCGTTTCTGCCGGATTTGGAGCCCTTGCAGCTGCAAGATGTTTACCCACAAGAAGTCAGCCAAACAAGCCTTGAGCAGAAATCTCCCCCATTTTCTCGCCGCCTTTATTATAATCAAGATAGTAGCGCTCGGGAGGCGACTCGCAGGAGCGCCAGGATAGCTGCCAGACAATTAGATGATTAAGTCTGTTTCCCTTGGGAAAGTTTAAGGAGTCCTGCATCTGGACACAGAATAGGTTTCGTTTCTTGTTCCCCAGAGAAAGTGTTCTTTGGCGGGAAACCGAGACCCTATTTAGGTGTTTTACCGCGAAGGGAACTTTGCGGAGTCAATTCGTCAGCTTCGGGAGTAGATTGTGTGTGGACTACGCTACTCCAGTTTCCAGGACCTTGTTCTCGTTCCAGCCCTGCCTTGTTCCCTGGACCTCGCCACGGATTTCGCCACGGACCCTGTTCTTGTTCCTCGCTTCTTGTTGCCTTGAATCAAGCCTTGTTTGCCAAGAATCTAGTTTGCTCTCCAGCCTTGCATCAAGCTCCATGGACTAAAGGACCTTGTCATTTCCCCTCACTTTGCTTGGCAAAGTGTGTGTTTCGGTTATTGGATTACAACTTTGGACTTTAATATCTCATATTGGACATTGTTTTCCTGGACTATATTTGACCTTTCCTGAAAGGTCTACTTCTGAACTATATTCCACACTTATTTTTATTGACTTTATATATTTCCCTAATAAAGATATTAGATAGATTCTGGCCTCTGCGCATGGTTATTGGTGCTCTGCAGTCTGGGTCCTGACAGTTTGACTCCGCCACCTTAAGCACCAAATAATCTAGGCCAGAATGTCTACTGGAACCGGGGCGGAAGCCCAACCACTCAGCTACACCCTCTCCAAGGATGAAGTGGACAGAATCCGAGATACCCTCCATACGCAGGAGGGAGAAATACGGGGCTTGAAGGAACGCGGAGCCCGTCTCCCTGCCCTGGCGCTACCAACCAAGTTTTCTGGAGAAGCTTCCAAGGTTCATGTTTTCCGTCGCCAATGCCAGGCATACCTAGAAGCCCGCCATGCCGAGTTTCCCCAAGAAGACGTCAAGGTGGCGTGGATTTACAGTCTCCTAGACGGGCCAGCGGCCAACTGGGCGACGGCGCTGTTTGATGAAGCCTCCCCACACCTAAGTTCCGCGCAAAACTTCCTGAATCACCTTAAGGCGACTTGGGGGATTGAGGACAATTTAGAGGCGGCCGGCCACAAACTCCGGCGCCTTTTCCAAGGGGACAGGCCCTTGTCCCAGTACATAGCCGAGTTCCGAGTGCTGGCCCAAAACACCGGATGGAATGACATAGCCCTCAGAGGACAGTTTCGGGAGGGTCTCAACATCGAGATGTTGGAAGAAATCTCCAAGGTGGATCCTCCAAACTCTCTTGAAAGACTTATTGACCAATGTTTACGAGCCGAAGTCATGCTTGCCAACAGAAAACAGTGGCTCCGAGGCCAGAGTGGAAGAGCTGGAGCAAAACCTCCCGCTCCCGCCGGCATCCAGCTGCGTCCAATGTGGAGACCTCCGCCGCCAGCCCCATACCCCAGAGAAAGCGAGGAGGTGCCGATGCAGTTGGGCAATGTGCGTCCCAGATTAGATGTTGCCGAGAAGGCCCGCCGCCAACGTTTGAACCTCTGTTGGTACTGCGGAAACGGGGGCCACTTTGCCAGAGAGTGTCCAGCCAAAAGGAAGCCCGCCGCTCGTTTGGCAGCGGCGTCCTCCGTGGAGACGGAGACGGCCGAGGCGGCTGGCGCAAAGCCGGCGGGGGAAGCCAGCGACCGGGCGTAGAGAGGCTCGCCAACCCGGTCAGAAACCCCACTCAAGAGCCGCCAACCGGGGTCCTATTTCTCCTAGTGGTCACCTTGTGGTCAGTGAAAAAAGGACCCATCATGATCCATGCCATGATAGACGCAGGAGCAACAAACAATTTCATCGATAGAAAGTATGCTGACTCTCTGGGATTACAATATCACGATTTCAAGAACGCCCGGGTGGTGCAAGCCATAGATGGCCGCCCCCTAAAGACAGGTCCAGTAAGCCAATGGTCTGAACCCACCAGAATGTGGATAAGGGAACACATGGAAGAGATTTCCTTTTTTGTTACCGAGGTTCCTCACTTCCCTGTGATTTTGGGAATCCCATGGCTGACACTCCACGACCCCAGCATCTCTTGGACCAACAGAGAACTGCAGTTTGCTTCTAAATATTGCCAAAACCATTGTCTTGTAGCCAAGGTCTGCCATGCCACAGACGCTGAATCCATCATCACCTTGCCCAAGAAATACTCAGACTTTTGGGATGTTTTCAACGAAAAAGAAGCCGAGAAACTACCCCCGCATAGACCTTATGATTGTGCCATTGACTTGGTGGAGGGGGCTCCGATCCCGCGGGGACACCTCTACTCCCTGACAGAACCAGAGCAAGAAGCTCTCAGGGAGTTCATAGAGTCAAACCTCCGCAAGGGGTTCATCAGACCTTCTCAATCCCCAGCCGCTTCCCCAGTGATGTTTGTGAAAAAGAAGTCAGGGGACCTACGCTTGGTTGTGGACTATAGAGCACTGAACAATATCACTAAACGGAACCGCTACCCCCTGCCTTTGATCTCGGACCTATTAGACCGGCTTCGGGGGGCCAAGGTTTACACCAAGCTGGATCTTCGGGGGGCTTACAATCTAGTTCGCATCAGAGAGGGGGACGAGTGGAAAACCGCCTTCCAGACTAAATTCGGATTATTCGAGTCCCTAGTCATGAATTTCGGTTTATCCGGAGCTCCCGCAACGTTCCAGCACTTTGTCAATGATATTTTTCAGGATTATCTAGATCGGTTCTTGATCATATACCTGGACGATTTTTTTGTGTTCTCTAGATCACAATCAGAACATGAGAAACACGTCAGAATGGTGTTACAACGATTGCGGGATCATGGACTATATGCCAAGTTGGAAAAATGCGCTTTTGATCTACAAGAGGTAGATTTCCTGGGTTACCGTGTCTTGCCACTAGGGCTCTCCATGGACCCGGCAAAGGTTTCAGCAGTATTGGAATGGCGAGCGCCAACCAACAAGAAAGAGGTGCAACGCTTCTTGGGGTTCGCGAACTACTACCGCAAGTTCATTCCAGACTTTGCCCGCTGGTCTGACCCAATCACCAGCTGCATCCGTGGAAAGCAGCCTTTCCGCTGGACGGAGCAAGCAGAGAAAGGTTTCCAGCAACTAAAGAAGTTGTTCACGTCCCAGCCAATTCTACAGCACCCTGATCCTAAAACCCCTTTTGTTGTGCAGGCTGACGCCTCCGATGTGGCAATTGGGGCTGTACTCATGCAACCAGTGGGGGAACATCTTCATCCTTGTGCCTTTTACTCCCGGCAACTAACAGCCCCAGAGAGAAATTACACTATTTGGGAGAAGGAACTTTTGGCCATAAAGGCAGCCTTTGAAAATTGGAGACATTGGTTAGAAGGGGCCAAATTTCCCATTGAGGTCCATACTGACCATTGTAATTTGGAACATCTAAGAACTGCCCGCAAGTTAAATCAGAGGCAGCAGCGCTGGGCTTTGTTTTTTGAACGCTTTGACTTCCAGATCCATTATGTAACCCCAGCTCAGACCAAGCAAGCAGATGCTCTATCACGGAAACCAGAGTATGCTGCAGGGCGCAAAGAGACTTTCGAATCCCAATTGCTGCAGCCCGAGAACTTTGCCACGCTCACAGTGGGAAACACCAATTCCACTGCAGTTGAACCAACTCCCTCTACTCCAGGACCCCTTTGTGCTCAAGAAATCAGAACCAGTCAACAGGCGGATGCCTGGGCTCAGGACCAAATTCGCCAAGGACTACGTTTTCCTTTCTCACTTAAGGATGGGTTACTTTGCTACAGAAATCACGTCTACATCCCTCCAGGACCAGGCAGAGAAAAGGCACTTCGTCTGTGTCATGACTGCAAGCCAGCAGGGCATTTTGGACTATTTAAAACCATGCATTTGATCCTACGAGATTTTTGGTGGCCCAAGATCCGCAAGGATGTGGAGAAATATGTCAATACCTGCCCGGTATGTCAGCGTTCCAAGACAAGAAGGGAGAAGCCCTCAGGGCTACTGCATCCCCTTCCTACTCCATCTTGTCCATGGGAAATAATTTCTGCGGATTTTATCACTGACCTACCACCTTCCCTTGGATTCACCACGATCCTAGTGGTGGTGGACCTTTTTACCAAATTGGCCCATTTCATTCCCTGCGATGGCCTCCCCACGGCCAAAGAGACTGCAGATTTATTCCTTCAGCATGTTTTCAAACTACATGGATTGCCCAAGAGTTTAGTCACAGACCGTGGATCTCAATTCACCTCTCGTTTCTGGAAGGCACTACAAAAACTATTGGGCATAGACTCTCGTTTATCTTCAGCTCACCATCCCCAAACGGATGGGCAAACTGAGCGCACCAATGCCACTCTGGGACAATACCTTCGCTGTTATGTAAACTATCAGCAGGACAATTGGGCTTCCCTGTTACCTCTGTCAGAGTTTGCCTACAACAATGGTGTCCAGGCTTCAACTAAAGAAACCCCGTTCTTTGCAAACTACGGCTTCCATCCACGTTTCTTTCCTCCTGTCATTGAAACCTCAGAAGTCCCCGCAGCGGAGGACTGGCTGCAAGAACTCACAGCAGTGCAACAACTATTGCTCCAGCAACTGGACCAAGCCAAGGAGGACTATAAACGCCACGCTGACAGCCATCGCCAGCCGGGCCCCGAGATCAAGGTAGGAGATCGGGTTCTTCTGTCCACTCGCTTTTTGCCCTCCCACCGTCCCTGCCGAAAGCTAGAAGCCCGTTTCATTGGTCCCTATCCAGTGGTGGCACAACTTAACCCCGTGACTTTCAAACTTCAACTTCCATGCTCTATGCGCATTCATCCAGTGTTTCATCGCTCCCTGCTCCTTCCGGCGGATGGTGTTTTGGCCCCGAAGAACGCTCTTGGGAAGACGCTTCCACAGTTCATGCCCCCGATTTAGTCCGCCGCTTCCATCAGGCCTACCCTGCCAAGCCGCGGCCCCGCACCTCGGGGAGAGGGCCCATTTTTGAGGGGGGCCTTGAGGAGGGGGATAGTGTGATGACTCATGGGCCATGTAGTCCCGTTCCTAGTACTGTTGTGACAGATGAAGAGGAAAACTTGGGTTTCCCACCGTTTCTGCCGGATTTGGAGCCCTTGCAGCTGCAAGATATTTGCCCACAAGAAGTCAGCCAACCAAGCCTTGAGCAGAAATCTCCCCCATTTTCTCGCCGCCTTTATTATAATCAAGATAGAAGCGCTCGGGAGGCGACTCGCAGGAGCGCCAGGATAGCTGCCAGACAATTAGATGATTAAGTCTGTTTCCCTTGGGAAAGTTTAAGGAGTCCTGCATCTGGACACAGAATAGGTTTCGTTTCTTGTTCCCCAGAGAAAGTGTTCTTTGGCGGGAAACCGAGACCCTATTTAGGTGTTTTACCGCGAAGGGAACTTTGCGGAGTCAATTCGTCAGCTTCGGGAGTAGATTGTGTGTGGACTACGCTACTCCAGTTTCCAGGACCTTGTTCTCGTTCCAGCCCTGCCTTGTTCCCTGGACCTCGCCATGGATTTCGCCACGGACCCTGTTCTTGTTCCTCGCTTCTTGTTGCCTTGAATCAAGCCTTGTTTGCCAAGAATCTAGTTTGCTCTCCAGCCTTGCATCAAGCTCCATGGACTAAAGGACCTTGTCATTTCCCCTCACTTTGCTTGGCAAAGTGTGTGTTTCAGTTATTGGATTACAACTTTGGACTTTAATATCTCATATTGGACATTGTTTTCCTGGACTATATTTGACCTTTCCTGAAAGGTCTACTTCTGAACTATATTCCACACTTATTTTTATTGACTTTATATATTTCCCTAATAAAGATATTAGATAGATTCTGGCCTCTGCGCATGGTTATTGGTGCTCTGCAGTCTGGGTCCTGACATTAAGGGAGAGGAACCTCCCTTAAGAAATCTCCATGTGCTTCAATACTATTCCACCCAAGAAACTTTTTCCTTAAGATTTCCAGCTGTGCCTATTCCTTGAGACATCAGACTTGATCACAGTAAAACATGATTTATTTATGTCCCTTTTGGATTACAGTGACATGCTCTACATGGAACTGGTTTTCTAGAGTTCACAGAAAACTGTCCAAAGAGCTAGAGCCAGATTGGGATTGGTTACAGGGAGTACACAACTCCATTTCTGCAACATATGTACTGGCAGGCAGTCCATTTACATGCACAATTCAAAGTAACGATCTATAAAACCCTATATGGTTCAAATCTAGGTTACCTTCTTCCCATATAATTCTGTCTATGTTTTGAGACCTTATTTCTGACCCTAGCATATATACCTATGAACTCTGAAAGTTGCACCTGCTGCACCCAAGTAGAACTTTTGTGTTATTTTTTAAGCCACCCCAACTCCCTATGGGAGATGGTTATGGGGTATAAACAAAGTTTTGTTATTATTATATTATAGAGGCCTTTGAAAATTTTTATTTATTTATTTATTTATTACAATATTTATATCCCGCCCTTCTCACCCGAGAGGGGACTCAGGGCGGCTTACACTAAACACACATATAAAAATTATACAGTACACTATAAATCAGATTAAAATTATTAACTTACATCAACATTCATAAAAACATTCTAAAATACAAATGGGTGTGTACAAGTTTAAAAGACTGGGTCTGTCAATTGAGTTCTGGTGTACATAATAATAATTAGCGCTGCTAATTCTTATTCGAATGCCTGGCCCCACAACCAAGTTTTAACCTTCCTACGAGGGAGGGAGCTTGCCTGACTTCACTTTAGGAGACATTGACCATGTAAAGAATACTGGATCTTTATTTGATGTCTTTTAATTGTTTCAATAATAAGTGTTCTGGAGTTTTGATAATTTAATTACTTTTAAAATAAATATTGTCCTGTGGATTTTTAGCTATGCTTGTTTTATCTGAGAAAAGGATAGTAGTAAATTATTGTTGTTGGTCTAGATAAGGACTGCGAAATCCCCCAATCCTCTCTTATTGGCCAGGAGCTGCTGTGAGCAAAGGGGGTCTCTCTATTGCATACAACTGATTTATGTTCCCATCTACATTTTCAGACAAATAACACAAATAACACCTCCAGTGTGAAAGAGGATTGCAACAGGGACCCAACTCTGGCCTATCAGAATGGAGATTGCTTATAGAAGATGGTGGGAAAATTAGTCATCTTCTTTCAGATGCATTGGGGGGGGGGGGGGAGAGAGAGAGAGAGAGAGAGAGAGAGAGAGAGAGAGAGAGAGAGAGCTCTTTGAATTGTTTTGCCTTCTATCTAGACAGTATTATTTCTGATCTTGATACACTTTGGGAATCTTTTTGTCCACACTAATTCATGAAATTTCACATAAAAAATTAAATAAGAAGCAAGTCTGATGGTTATTTTTAGAAGAAAAAGTTACATCATTTCAAGGAAAAGACAGGAAAGTACAGAATCATAGAATAGTAGAGTTGGAAGAGACTTCATGAACCATCCAGTCCAACCGTATTCAATAAGACTGATATTATTTTCATAGGATTTTAGCACATCTGTTAGCCACAAGAATCAAAATGGCCTATGACTTAAAATTATGTTAACCACTGTGAGAAAAATTTCATTAACTTATCGCATTTCACTTCTTTGAGTATTTCATTTGAGATACACTGAGGACTGGGATAGATGAATGTGTCAACTTTTTTGCTTTCATTTCTTAAGTTTCAAAACTTTTCTAATTTCTGTTTCCTCATTGGTTTTCCCCTATTTCTAAGCTCCCACAAATACTCATAGGTATTTTTATGCACATCTCCTCTATATGTCGGGTATGTGCAATTTAGCCTAAAAGGCATTTTTTTCAAGCAAAATCTTTTTCTATTCCCTACAGGTCTTCACCCTCTGGCTTTGTCTCTTCCACTCTTTTCTACTGTCTGAAGGGTCTTATCCATGCACCTTTATTGTAACTCATCTCTCAACTCATTCCACCACTTCCTCCTGACACTCATTCTTCCACTGTTTTTTTCTTCTTTTTAGTTCACATTGTTTAGTTTCACAATAAAGTCCAGGTTTTGATTACTTTACAGGTTGGGTTTGAGTTGATTGTTTGAATAGGTAGCTAAATATGGCATGTGTCAAGATTAGACTGCAACTACATATTATGCTAAGAGTAGTGCCTACTGATGGACACATGCAAGTACAGTTCAGCTAAGAAAATTTTATTCATTATTTACCTTGATCTGCAGCTTCATATAGTGGTTTATGCTGAAATAGAAATATCCTTTATAAATATGAAATAAATATTAAACAAATATTAAACACCACAAATGTGACTAAATGTAAAATTATTAAACATGTGCGAGAATGGATTACTAATATGAATGAATTCATATTCAATGAATTCATATTCATATTCAATGTCTAAAATATCTCTTCCCAATTAAATTGCTGAAGTGCATTGTATAACTGAGTCCAGCAGTCAATACAGTATTAGCTGTTGTTCAAAGTGGTGCCCATGTCACTTAAAATGGTGTCAGAATCACAAAATGTGGCAGCAGTGAGAACAGCTGCTGCAAAAATGACCACACGAAAATTACAACCCCAGTGGGGGGAAAATCTGGTGATTCCATCACCCTGACCAGGTTCTCCATCTCACAATCAACATTGTTTGAGTGTATTTACTTAAAGGTGGGTAACCAAGACAGAATAGGGATTCTGTTAGTGTACTGTGCAACCTGCTACTCAAGAGTCTCTCTTCCTGAGTTAGCCGGGGTGGTCTTGGGTCTCAATGGCTAATAGTGGTGGGAGACTTCAAAATCCATGCTGAGGCTGCCCTGTTGGGAGTGGCTCAGGACTTCATGGTCTCTATAACAACCATGGGTCTGTCCCAAGTGGTGTCTTGCCCTACCCATGCTGCCAGACACACTTTGGACCTTGTTTTCTGTGCAGGATATGATTACGGTGATTGTGGTGTGGAGGAACTTGTCACAGTTCCATTGTCATGGGCCGATCACTACCTGGTTAGGTTTAGACTCGCTGGGACTTCAAACCTCAGCAGAGGTGTGGGACCGATTAAAGTGGTCCTCCCCAGGAGGCTTATGGATAAAGATGGATTCCTGATGGCTCTTGGTGATTTTCCTATCACCTTGGCAGGCAATTCTGTCAAAGTTCTGTTTGACCTCTGGAATGGGGAAATAGCCCAGGCAGTGGACACAAGTGCTCCTCAATGTTCCCTCTCATGGAGAAGTCAAAACAGACCCTTGGCTTTCCAAGGAGTTGGCAGTGAAGAACAAGTGAGATGGAGACTAGTGTGATGTTGGTGGAGAACTCGAGGCAAATTTGATCAAGCACTGGGCTAGAGCGTAATTTAAAGCCTACTCAGTGGAAATGAGGGCAGCAGAGAAATTATTCATTGCTGCCACAATTGCATCTGCAAGGAACTATCCAGTTGAGCTGTTTTGAGTGGTCAGAGGGCTATTACATACTGGTCCTCAAGGAGAAATCCCGCTGTGAAGAATTTGCATGGCATTTCTGACTTGGATGCTGCTATTGATACAATTCCAGTTGGATATAACTTTGGCTGCTGCTTGCCCAGTATTGATATATACCTTTCAGTTTGTGCAGCCTGAGGACATGGACAGGATCCTTGGAAAGGTGAGAGCTACCACATATATACTAGATCCTTGCCCTTCCTGGCTGATCAAACAGGTCAGAGGGGACTGGCAGAGTGGGTGGAGGTGATGGTCAATGCCTACTTAGAACAAGACAACATTCTAACTTACCTAAAGGAGGTAATTGTGAGACCTATATTTAAAAAGCCATCCCTAGACCTCTCTATAATGGACAACTATCTGCCAGTGTTCAATCTTCCCTTTCTGAGCAAGGCCTTGAAGTGTGTGGTGGCCTCCAAACTCCAGGGATTTCAGGATGAAACAGAAAACAGAGTGCTAGACAGGGGTAGTATGTCCCGCCTGGTTCTCCTGGATCTCTCAGGTGCCCAGGTGTCGGTGGTGCCCAGGAGGACCTTTGTGAAATTACACACAAGGTCCTCCTGTGAGAAGCCAGATCTGGCCTTAGTTACATTCTGTCCAGATTATTGTAACATGCTCTACATGGGGCTGTCTCTGAAGAGTGCTTGTAAATTTCAGCTGTTTAAAAGAGCTACAGCCATGTTGCTAACTGGGGCTGGCTACAGGGAGAAGACAATCCCTCTGTTGCAGCAGCTCCACTGGCTGCCTGTCTATTACCAGGAACAATTCAAAGTGCTGGTTATGACATTTAAAGCACTAGATGGTTCAAGTCCAGGCTATTTGGCTGACCGCACCCCCTTGTACAAACCTGCCCAAGCCCTTCTCCCAGTCCCGCCTTCATCTCAAGCTTGGTTGGTGGGAAGGAGAGAGAGGGCTGCCTTTTTCAGTGGCTGCCCCACAAAATGCATTTGAACTAGTGCCCTTTCAGACTGTGGACTTCCACTGCCAGCTGTATCACTGGATAGATGCAACTGGCAGCTACTCCACAATTTCCTGGATGCTCTGAAGTTGTTTGTGGTTCTTCTTGTGCTGGATTAACAGTTGGATTGCTTCAGCTGCAGAATGGATTATACATAGTATGGATTACTCAAAGCAAGTTCCAAGTGAGCACCTTATATTTGGCCATTGTAGACATGGGAATATGTAATCATTTTAAAAGCTATATGCAAAGCTCTGTGGCAGAGTCAGCCAACATATAGTGTCAGCTTATTGAAAAAGGACTTTCTTCCACATGAAAGTTTAGTTGCTCCCTTGCAGTCATCATATTGAAGGCTTCAAGAATGAAATGGGATCACAACTTGTTCATACAAGATGGACTATAGAATATGTATTTATACAGAGAAGGAAGAATTAATTTGTTACAATTATAATTATAATAAAATTGTTACTTATAACAGTGTGATGTCTAGTAAAAATAATTTTCATGTTTCACCAAAATAACTAAAATTATTACTTTTAGAAGCAATATCAAAAAGCTATAAGTGATACTAAGTATTCTAAGTCTTCATATAAAATAGTAATAATAGTAATAAGAATAAGAATAAGTGTAGTAATAAGAATAAGAACAATAAGAATAAGAATGAACATAATAATAAAGTAAGAATAAAATACACCTTCCAAACAATGCATGGAAGTGAAAGAAGACAATAGAAGAGGAAGGACAAGAGACCTCTTCCAGAAATTAGAAATATCGGAGGTAAATTTCAGGCAAAATGGGCATGATAAAAAAACAAAGATGGATAGGACCTAACAGAAGCAGAAAAGATCAAGAGAAGGTGGCAAGAATATACAGAAGATCTGTATAGGAAGGACAATAATATTGAGGATAGCTTTGACGGTGTGGTGAGTGAATTAGAAGCAGACATCCTGAGCAGTGAGGTTGAATGAGTCTTAAGAAGCTTTGTTAATAACAAGACAGCAGGAGATTATGGGATCCCAGCTGAACTGTTTAAAATCTTGAAAGGTGATGCTGCCAAGGTGATGCATGCCATATGCCAGCAAATATGGAAAACACAAGAATTGCCACCAGGTTGGAAAAAAAGCTTGGTTTAAAAAAGTCAGAAGAACGAGAGACCAAATTGTCAATATCTGCTGCATAATGGAGGAAGGCAGGGAGTTTCAGGAAAAAAATCTGTTTTATTGACTATTCTAAAACAGTTGACTGTGTGGCTCATAATAAATTGTGGCAAGTTCTTGGTAGTATGTCACCTTGTCTATCCCCTGAGGAATCTGTATAACAGCCAAGTAGCAATGGTAAGAACAAACTGGTTCAAGATTGGGAAAGGTTATATACTCTCACCCTACCTATTCAACTTGTAGGCAGAATACATCATGCAATGTGAGAGCCTTGATAGATCCAAGGCTAGTTTTAAAATTGCTGGAAGAAACATTAACAATCTTAGATATGCAGATGATACCACTTTGATGACTGAAAGCGAGGACCAGGTGAGAGGCCTTATAACCAAGGTCAAAGAAGAAAGTGCAAAACTGGGTTGTAGTTAAAAAAACAAGATTATGGCAACCAGACTGATTAATAAATGGCAAATAGAGGGGGGGAAATGTGGAGGCAGTGACAGACTTTTATTTCAAGGCATGAAGATTACTGCAGTTGCAGACTGCTGCCAGGAAATCAGAAGACATTTACTTCTTGGAAGGAGAACAATGACCAATCTTGATAAAATAGTGAAGAGTAGAGACATCACACTGGCAATGAAGGTCTGCATTAAAGCAGTGATATTCCCCATAGTAACCTATGGATGTAAGAGCTGGACCATAAGAAAGGCTGAGCGAAGGAAGATAGACACTTTTGAACTATGGTGTTGGAGGAAAATTCTGACAGTGCCTTGGACCGCAAGATCAAACCAGTCCATACTCTTGGAAATAAAGCCTGACTGCCTACTGGAGGAAGAATATTAAAGGCAAAGATGAAGTACTTCGGCAACATAATAAAATTACAGGATCCCTTGAAGAAGATAATGGTGCTGGGGAAAAAGGAAAGAAAAAGGAAGAGGAGCTGACCAAGGGCGAGATGGATGGATGGTATCCTTGAAGTAACTGATTCGATCTTGAAGGAGCTTGGGCATGGTGATGGCCACAGGAAGCTCTGGCATGGGCTGGTCCATGAGGTCACTAAGTGTCAGAAAGTGAATGAATTGATGAACAACAACAAGAATTCACCTTTACACACCGCCCACAATAATCTAGCAATGTTGCCCAAAGCATAAAAATATGTTAAGCTTGTGATATTTAAAGTGGTAATTTTAAAAGGATGATATTCCTGTATTACAAAACCCTAGACCTCTGAAAAATCATTGTTTAGATCTACCGAATGATCAGATCTATCACAAATATAAAAATAGGAATTTTAGGAGGGATTATTTGAAATCCATTCATTTTGCACAAGTGTTTAGTTATAGCACAGAAAAGGGATGTCATTCCTAATACAGCATCCTTGCATATTTACTGTATTTAGAAGAATGACTGGGTGAAAAGCAGCACAAGAAAAGAAAAGAAAACCATTAGTACAGAAGTGGAAAGGATCTTTTAGAATCAAACAGGAAATTCTGAGCTTATCCAAAATCTAAGGTGGGGATGACATAGCAGCATTCGAAGAGATGCCAGGAGGGCCATCACAGAAAGTTGGGTGTAGACCATCCCCCTCCTCATAGTTCAAGCTATGTAGTGATATAGCTACCTTGTCGGCTTGTTCAATTCAGCCAAAAGGCATGCCATTTCGGGATTATTTTTGGTTAACCCAGAAGTTACTCAAATTAAGAGGAGTGTTGCCATTTTCATTCGGCAGAGATTCGGTCATTGGCTACAATGTGAAACTTTAAATGCTCAACCCTCAGTCATTTAAAACCATATCTACATGAAATCTACCTCAGATTTAGACCCCATTTACGTCTGCAGGTCTGCCAAATTTCAGAATAATCACCAATCTACTAATTTTTTAGAATTATTTAAAATTTATGCCATAATTAATATATATATATATATATATATATATATATATATATATATATATATAACGAACCACAAGAGAAGATTCTGGGAATTGTAGTCGCTGGTTGTGTCAATTCTCAGCCAATCAGAGCATGCACACAACTAGGCCTTTTATTAGCTGAGAAACAGATAGAAATTCAACTCCCATCATGCTCTGAGAGAAACTCAGAGACTTTTGAAATGTCTTCCGCATGCAAGTGCCACTGGGAAAGCAAGTTCCCAGCAAGACCTTCTCTGGAAGAGGAGTCTGGGGAACTTTTCCAAAAGAAATTGACACTCCTCTGCTGGAGAGGAAGAAAAAAACTGCAGGTAATCCCTTCTTCTCCAGGAACCCTGTGTCAGACCCCTGTCTCAGGTATATTGTAGACTTAACTCCATTCTCTCCAGTAGCCGATACATTCGGCTCTCTTGATCCGTTTTGCTCAGCTTTTTCAGTTCCCTTCTCCCCATTCTGTTTTTGGGGAATTATACGAAATGGACCACCAAAAATTACAAATGACTTTTGGTCAAACTGATCCAGGCCCAAGCCAACTATCTTGGTCTCCTGAGAAGAAACAGATGAACATAAATAGTCACACAAAGTAAAGTCATCACATATACCTGAGCTCAACAGCATAGTATGAACAGAAGTAATTATCTGCCCCATTTTGCCACCCCTAATAATAAGAGCTCCAAGTGAAAAGACTACCTGTGACAAAGATAGAGAAGAGATGAAGAAAGCAGTGTTGCTTGATGATGGGATGGCAGGTAATACCTGTACTTGGTAACAAGGTGAACAGCCTCTCTCTGTGTGAAATAAAATTAATAAAATTATTATTATTATTATTATTAATAATAATAATAATAATAATAATAATAATAATAATAATAATAATAATAACAACAACAAGCAGAGGCATAACACCGTTGCTCAGATGATTCATTGGAACTTGTGCCACAAATACCATCTGCCTGCGACAAAGAACTGGTGGGATCACAAGCCGAAAAAAGATACAGAGAATGAAAATGTCAAGCTACTCCAGGACTTCCGAATTCAGACAGACAGGGTTTTGGAGCACAATACTCCTGACCTCACGATTGTGTTAAAAAACAAAGCATAGATTGTCAGTGTTGCAATCCCAGGGGACAGCAGGTGTTGCACCCCAAGGCAGCATGAGCACTCGAAAACCAGACAGAGCCAATATAACACACTATATCTTTATTAAAACAATTATAAATCCAAAGGAAATTAGGTATAGAGTCTGAGTAAGGAATAGTTCTTTTCAGAAAGTCAATGACAATTTCAATTGGGTGAAGGAAAAGGTCTGATATTATAATCCACAATGAGAACTCGATAGCTCTCCTAAGAAATCAAAGTCCATGAAGTTAAACAGGGAAACAAGGCTGGTAGGAAACAAAGTTCTATCCACTGGAAATTCTTTGTAGCAAACAAGGCAGCAAAGTTGTTGAAGCTGAGGCAAACTTGAAACAGGAACAAGGAATAAAACAGTGCCCAAGAGACACCTGGCGCCTCTCATGAAAGATGTGAATACAATACTCTCCACTGTCCAAATAACATCAATTGAACAAACAAACCAGTATGCCTACAGTGCAGCAGTGGTAGTAACAGAAGAGCTTGGGCTCCTACAACCAAGGCAGCCTCAAAGAAAATTGACTGGAAAACCAAAGTGGAAGGTCAGGCTAGAGTTGAAAATAAAAAAACTTAGATCAGATGCAAGTAACCTGAAAAATATGAAAGAGAAGAAACTGAAGAATGATAAAATCAAGCAATACCTGATCAGAAAATACTGGCTAAATACCAGAAAAATTGAAGAAGCTTTGGAAATCGTGAAAGAACAAATTACAGCAACAGCCAGAAAAATTGAAAGATATGAAGCCAGAATCATCCAGTACAGACAAAATCAACTGTTTCAATCAGACCAAAGACCAGGGGTCCTCAAACTTTTTAAGTGGAGGGCCGATTCATGGTCTCTCAGATTTTTGAGGGACCGAATTATCATTTGAAAAAAAAAACGAACAAATTCCTATGCTCACTGCACATGTCTTATTTGTAGTGCAAAAAACCCCCAACAACAATTACTTATTTATTTATTTACTACATTTATACCCCACCCTCTCTCACCCCGAATGGGACTCAGAGTGGCTTACAAGTTGTATGTACATACAATATATTATATTATTAGCATAGCACAATATAAGCATTATATATTACTATATTGTACTATACCATTATACTGTAATATTATTAGTAATATTACATTTAATATATAATATATAATTAATATTATTATATTATACAATATTATTATATTGTATTATTATTAGCCACCCTGAGTCCCCTATTAGGTGAGAAGGGTGGGGTAGAAATTTTGTAATAAATAAATAAATATTATATTATATTATATTATAATATTTATTATCAATATTATATGTATACACAATATTTTTAATTACAATATATTGTATTATTACCATATCAATCATTTACAATATTTCATTTACAATATTGGTAAATGAAAAAACAATACAATATTTAAAAATAAAAATAATTTTAATCAACATACTGTAAACTTGTGCTTCTGGCCAATGAGATAGTCAAGTAGGATTGTTGTTGTGCCTTCAAGTCATTTTAGACTTTGGGTGAGCCTAAGTCTAAAACAGGGCGGGGGCCAGGTAAATGGCCTTGGAGGGCAGCATCCGGCCCCCGGGCCTTAGTTTGGGGACCCCTGTAAAAGACGGTTCTACCAGAATCTGACCCAAACAACAGACACAGTAACCATAAAGCCAGAGAAAACTGCAACAACAAAGTTCTGGAAAGAGCTTTGGGAAAATAATAAGAACTACAACAAAAACGCTGAGTGTATAAAGGAGTTTGAAGGAAAATTCTCACAGAACAAAATGGAACAGATGGAAATAACAACTGAAATGATCAGCAAACGAGTGCAAAAAGTCAAGAACTGGACATCACCTGGTAGTGATTAACTTCATGGATTTTGGCTCAAATATCTTATTAGTTTACATGGAAAAATGGCCCAACAATTCAATGAGCTGCTGCAGAAAGGAAGTATCAGTGAATGGCTAACAACTGGAAGTACTTACCTGATACAAAAGGATCCAGCAAAAGGAGCAGAACCAGGAAACTACAGGCCAATAATGTGTGTGCCCACTATGTTTAAACTACTGACTGGCATCATAGTTGACAGAATTCAAGACTATCTTGAAGAAAAATACATCTTGCCAGATGAACAAAAAGGCAACAAACGGAAAAGCAGGGGCACAAAAGATCAGTTATTTATTGACAAAATGATTCGGGAGAACTGTAAGACCCGAAAAGCTAATCTTCACATGACGTGGATTGACTACAAAAAGGCCTTTGATTCACTCTCACACAGCTGGATCATCAAGTGCCTGGACGCCATCGGGATTTGTAAAATCGTTGGCACCTTTATTGAAAACATGATGGAGCACTGGAAAACTGAACTGTTTGTTGGAAATGAAAGCTATGGACTTGTCAACATCAGAAGAGGAATTTTCATTATTGCCATGATCCCTCTGTCAACAATCTTACAAAAAACAAATCTCGGCTATCAAACATCTAAGAAATCTCACAAAATTTTGCATCTGATGTACATGGATGACCTGAAGCTGTATGGGAAAATGCAAACTGAAATCCAGTCTCTGACTAACACTGTCCGAATTTTTAGCACTGATATCAGCATGGAGTTTGGTTTGGACAAATGTTCAACAGTGGCATTGAAGAAGGGAAAAATCATTGAAAGTGAGGGCATAAATATGCCTAATGGCCAAACAATAAAGTGTCACCAGCCAGAGGCCTATAAATAGCTAGGCATATTACAGCTGGACAACATCAAGCATGAACATGTGAAAACTGTGGTCAGCAAAGAATACACACAAAGGGTCAGAAAAATTCTCAAAAGCAAGCTCAATGGAGGCAACACCATCAAGGTCATAAACACCTGGGCCATACCTGTCATAAGATATACTGCTGGCATTATAAATTGGACACAGGTGGAACTGGACAATTTGGACAGAAAACAAGAAAAGTCATGACCATTTATCATTCACTGCACCCTCACAGTGATGTTGTCTGGCTATCACTGCCTAGAAGATCAGGTGGCAGAGGACTCTTACAAGTAAAACAAGCCATAAAAGAAGAAGAACATGCCCTGGCAGAATATGTAAAGCAAAGTGAAGAACCTGCTTTGATTGAAGTCAAAAATCAGAAACTCCTCAAAGCACTGCAGACAAAAAACCAGTAAAAGAAAACTGCACTACAAACTAGAGCTGACAGCTGGCACAACAAAACATTGCATGGAAAGTTCCTTGACAAAATTGAAGGAAAAGCTGACAAGGAGAAGACCTGGCTATGGCTCACAAATGGGACCCTGAAGAAGGAGACAGAAGGCCTGATCCTTGCAGCCCAAGAGCAAGCCATCAGAACAAATGCAATTAAGGCCAAGATCAAAAAATCAGCCGACGACCCAAAATGCAGACTGTGCAAGGAAACCGACGAAACCATTGATCATATCCTCAGCTGCTGTAAGAAAATTGCACAGACAGACTACAAACAGAGGCACAACTATGTGGCCCAAATGATTCATTGGAACGTATGCCTCAAGTATCACCTGCAAGCAGTAAAGAACTGGTGGGATCACAAACCTGCAAAAGTATTGGAAAATGAGCACGCAAAGATACTGTGGGACTTCTGAATCCAGACTAACAAAGTTCTGGAACTCAACACACCAGACATCACAGTTGTGGGGGGGGGGAGGAAGGTTTGGATCATTGATGTTGCCATCCCAGGTGACAATCGCATTGACGAAAAACAACAGGAAAAACTCAGCCGCTATCAGGACCTCAAGATTGAACTTCAAAGACCCTGACAGAAACCAGTACAGGTGGTCCCGGTGGTGATGGGCACATTGGGTGCCGTGCCAAAAGATCTCAGCCGAAATTTGGAAACAATAGACATTGACAAAATTACGATCTGCCAACTGCAAAAGGTCACCCTACTGGGATCTGCGTGCATCATCTGAAAATACATCACACAGTCCTAGACACTTGGGAAGTGTTCGACTTGTGATTGTGTGATACGAAATCCAGCATATCTGTCTTGTTTGCTGTGTCATATAATAATAATAATAAAGTTGAGACATGTTAAAATTTAACCTAAAATGCTAATGATGTATGTTTTGATGAAGTATTTTTTTTCATAAGCAAATGCCTTTCCTCTGACTTTTTCCTAGTCTTGAAAAAGCTTTGGGAGACACTTTTCAGCACAAATTTATTTTAGTGTTCCCAGCAATGCAAATTGCAGCTTCCCTAACTGATTTTCTACTTTATCAGAGCATTAAAGCATTTACTTTCCAGAGAAATGACACTCTTGCTCTCCCAGCTGCCCCTTTCCACAACCTTCATGCTTAGTTATATGCAGCCCTTATCTTTTCCCTCTTTGCTGCCACTGCTTGCCATATCATAAATGAGCTAAGCCACAAAGAAAATGCTGTAATCCAGCTGACTTCTGCATTACAGGTTTAATATCTAATTATGGGCCAGATCCCCGCATCTTGTAAATTGGCATAGTTCCACTGAGAGCAGTGGGATTACAGCAGTCTATAGCTGATGGTCCCATGAGACCAGGAGCTTATTAAGTATGTTTCTCTGATGTATGACTCTCTACAGTTTTGATGGGCTCCCTTGGGTTTATTTCTCTTGTGGCATCTCCATAAAGCTGTTTGTTTCATAATTATGTTTGAACATGCAAACAGTAAGGTTAAAAATAGGAGATGAAAACCCTCCTTAGAAGTTAGATAGAACCCTCCATAGATCTTCCAAACATCATATGCCAATATTGATTTTGATGATAAGCTTCATCTTTACCAATACTATACTTTTTAGTATCATGGGCAAAAAATTGTAACATCTTGATTAAGATACCGACAGTGCTATTTATATACAGCGACATGCCTCCCATAAGTTATTGACAAATAATTTTGTGGTAAATCCTATTTTCGCTGATGAGAAAGAAATGAAGCTGAATATTGCTCTGCTTTATTTGGCAAAGGCTTTAAAAATTGTCTTTGTTTCTTCCTGCACTAAAATGAGTCATGACATTGAGTCACTTCACACAATCATATTTCTAAAAGGAGCAATCACCACAAGGTGGCTTTTCTTCTCTGTATTAATTTGACAGAGTGGTACTATGAAATCATTGTCATGCAATAAAATCTCAAATTACAAAGCAACATTCTACTACAAACATTTTAGTTTTTAGGAAAAAGCATATAAATTACAAGACACGGCAGAGCAATTTGCCTCATGGAAAATGAACAGTGACCCTTTAAGATGGTAATGTGGAATGGTCTGGGGGCCCCATCTACATGAACATTATATGTGATGGCGTGAGTGGCACCATCTATATGTCGAACTGTAAGTTGCAAGATTTGAATTGTTGTATCATGCCTGATTTTGCCTTTACCCTGTAAATGTAGTTGGATTGATTGGTTATTTATAGCTGTCAATCAATGTTGTTTGCACCAGTTGTATTGCTCCCTCAGCTCAATTGTTGATTCCACCCTTTCCTGGAGTGGGTCAGTGATTCCTTTGTCATTCCACCATCAAGCTTTCTATCAGATGGACATGAGAGAGATACTTGGCTCTAAAAGCCCTTGATTAAGTTACCTCTCAGCACCAATTCTGAGGTTCTTACCCTTGAGACTTATGCTTCATATTCAGACCAACCTGGATGATGTTGAGGAGTCTTAAGCGCCTTCAGATCAGTTCTTTGGCACCAGAGAAAGACAGTGTCTTCAAACATAGGCCATTTGGACTGAGGCTGAGGATTGCTCCGGCATTCACAGCCACTGAGAAAGAGGGACCTGGAAAAGCTTCTCAGCTGCATAGCTCCTTGGACTTAAGACAATCAGAGACTGTAATGTATATTTTCCTTTACCCCTTTGAATCTTCCAGCTTATTGCCTTAAAGGGATAACCTTTTGAAACAATAAAACCAGTTTTGAGTTATCTACAGTGTTTTGATCCTTGGGAGTTCCAGCTTCCCTAAAGGAGGGCAAGAAGCAATCCCCTGGGGAAAGATGTCACGTCCATGCCTCTTTCGCTAAGAATTATAGCCCCAGGCGCGATGGCACATTATAACTCAGATTTACCCAGAGTTTGAACATAACATTTCTCCTGATCTGTGGTAGGTATCATGACTTAAACTGGGTTAATCTGTTTTAACCCCATGTTAGGAAAAGTTGGAGGATGCTTTGGATTTTGCCTGAAACTGTAGAATAAATCCACAGCTTCAGGGTATTGTACACATGGAGCATCACCAACATCCTCTTTCCTGCACTCATCTGTACAGGGAACTGTACATGAATCATGTCTGTATCACTGCTGCTGCAATTGTCAGATGATCCCAGTGCTCCATGTGACCTTCTGGCATAATTTATGTCTAGTGGTGACATCAGCAGAGGTGGCTGTGCAACCAGAAACATGATGGGAAGATCAGTTCCCTCCTTCTCTCTGGTCATATGGGTGCCCCTGCTGATATTAGCATGTGGTACCCATGGCAGCCCAGAGTTCATATGAAGCTCTGTGGCTGTCTGGGGCAGCAATAGTGACACTGATGATGTGGTGATGGTCCACAGGAGATGATGGAGTCTCAGCCATGATGGGCTATGAAGACTATGACATGCCTCTGCAGCATGATCAGGAGGATAATCAACACTGACCATGGGTTTACAAGCTTGTTTAGTCAAGACCACAAGTACTGTTTGATTTTTTTTTTAAAAAAAACCCTCTTCCCAGTATGCATAGTAATTGAGGTGAGATAGCAGTTGAGAATGTTATGTTCCTATGGACATAAAATAGAAAATGCTTATATCGGATAACTGCATTCTGTGTTTCATTTTCAGGAGGCTAGAGTAATTTTTTGAGGCATAGAATATGAAGGTCCACTTTAGCTTACTCTGTTGCAGACACCCAAATATGGATCTGATGCATGAAATAATGCATAATAATTTTGTGTGGCTATTTATTTTTCCATTAATGTTTTAGACATAAAGAAAGGCATGTGACTATATGGAAGTCAATAGCAAAGTCCCTAAAACTGCTTAGATGTAGTTTCAAAAAGAAATTATTGGGCGTGAATACTGTAGAAGTGTTGATTTTCATGTAATTGTGCTTTTAAAGAAAGAGAACATTTAGTAATCAAACAAGAGGACAGTGCTAAAAACAAAATACTGTTGTTTCAATAAAGGAAGGCTTAGGACCATTTTCTTCAGTTCACATTTTAAGAAAGAAAACAATGTGACTACTGTGATACTTTAGTATACAGCTATTCTGTTAGAAAGCACCTACAGGCTTTTATGGAATTCTTCCTTTCACTGTAATTGTTCCAATTTAACCATTTTTTGTGTTTATCTATGTATTCAGCAAAATCTGGAAAGGGAAAGAAAATCTGAAAAATGCTCGAGATAAAAAAGAAAATAGATAACTTGTTCTGGTACTATCTTGATGCTATCTTGATTTGCCACAGAGCACTGAAAACATATTTGGCTTTTCTTCTAACAAGTATTTGTAGATGTAAACTGATAATCTCAGAAGTTTAATAAAATTGTACAAATGATACTGCAAAGGGGAAAATGCATCTTCTCTGCCAGCTAAGTAGGTGGAAATTTCAGTCCTTGGTATTTTTAGCAGCCATATTTAAAAAATTGCTGAAATATACGACATGGATCTACACAAAGCAAGGTGCTGAATCTTACCATCTGCAATAGGCCACGAGGATATTTCCTTAGGATCTTAGAACTCCTGCCTATAACCCCCACCCCAATATATATACAAATATATACATACATATATTATATACATATACATGTGTGTATATTCATGAGAGTGAGGGAGAATCGTGTTTCCAGAAGCCTCTCTTCTAAAACAAGATTTTCCCTAGAACAAATCACTTCGCTAGGAGAGGATGATATAGCTCAGAATGAACATCTCAGAAAGAAAGGCTCTTTGCTCTTGAAAGATGCTCACCCTTAAAATAAAGAGTGAAATCTTAAGGGAAAGTTTATGCCAGGCTTCAAGCTATTCAAAACCTACCCAGACTCATTACAGAAGGTCATTGGTAACAAGTAATTAAATGTTCTTACTATTTTGTCTTCTTCTCCTGACACAAGAATGCCCTCCTCCCAGGAAAAAGGAGGGATAACCCTCTCTTTGCAAAATAATTAATTCACATTAAATTCAGGACTGGCCTAAATGTTTTCTCATGTCAGGCACATGGTTGTGATTGGGAAGGCTGTAGATTCAGTGAATCTATGTCCTCCTATTAATGATGCATTCCCACATACCTATCTCCTTATGCCGATTGGTTTGACTTCAAGTGGAGGGGTGGAAATTGATGAGTACTGATAGCAAAGCTTTTACACATTTAAATATACAAATTTTGTGTGCACAATATTCTCGATGAATGAAGGATTTTTGTATGCTGTACCATTTCAAATATATGTTTTTCATAAGTACTTTTTCAAATGAGCACATTTTAATAATGTTTATGTATTTTAATTATTCTGTAACCCACCTTAAGCCATCAGGAGAGATTGAATTATTATTGAATTATTATTATTGTTGTTGTTGTTGTTGTTGTTGTTGTTTTAATTCCATTGAAAACTTAAGAATACAGTACATTCTCAATTAACAGACATCTATGGGGATTGGTAGATGCCAGATAAATGGATATTCTGGTTGCTTGAGAGTTATTATTAAAAATAGAATACTATACCCTATACTATACCATATTACTTCTTTATTTATTTATTTATTTATTTTTGCTGGTTGCTTAAAAGTTCTAGTTGCTTGAGTTCCAGTTTAATTGGCATCTACTATATCATAGATTTCATGTTCTTAATTAATACATGTTTATTTTAAGAAGGTGAGAATTCAGTATGTTTGAATTGAAATATGAATGGTACAAATTTCTTACCCATTCCTACATTTATATGTTCATGGTTTGGTTTATAGTGCTAGAAATGGCATCCACAGTAAACATAAATTGATCTAGCCTGTAAGTGACAATCAAATCACGCGTTTATAGATGGGTTATCATTCTTTGAATCCACAAGGTTTAGTGCTTCATCAGTTTTATAGAGAGAGATATGAGAGGTCTGTGATCTTTTTCACTTGAATTGTTCAGCCATTCATATATTGTTGAAGCCACTCACAAGCAAAGACAACTTTCAGTGGTTCTTCATGGATTTGTCCATGTTTCGTTTCACAATCTGTACCAGTCATTGATTTAAGACATAGGCCATTTGCGGTCAGTAGTCATCATCTTCCTGCAGACTGACTGATACAAATCAAGGCTTCAGCTAAATCAGTGACTGTACTACCTGAAGCATAAAATATTTAAACCGGTTCTTGGCTGTTTTCTTCTCAATTTAATACACAGACTATTTTTCAGGTACATTTTTTTCCTACACCTATACTTTTTCTGCTCTTATGAAGATCTGTGGTGTTGTTTCCATAGTTATTGAGTTTAGAAAGAAAATCCCTCAAATAATTCTCTAAAGTGTCTTGCTCCTTTTTTTTCACATAAAGTTTCACACATTTACCAACTTGTGTGTGTGGTTCAGATGCTATTCTATTGCAAATACTGGGAGACTAAAGGCATCTCCCACTGTCTACAATCAATTTTTCACATTTTCTGTAGAGGGCTGCCTAAATGTACATGGGAATTTTTATACGGTACACTGAAACTGGTAATACAAAGAACTTCATCCCATGGTGCATTGAAAAGTAGTAGTAGTAGTAGTAGTAGTAGTAGTAGTAGTTATTATTATTATTATTATTATTATTATTATTATTATTATTATCTGCTGTAAACAGGGCAATTTGTTGTACTGGAAAGTTTCGATTTCCAGTAACCCTTTATTCTTCAGTACTTCCCAAGTTGCTCAGGGTTGTTTTTGGGCTGGATAACTTTTTTTTGATCTTTTTAAAATGCATTCATAGAGTACTTACAATATTGAGAAATTTTACTTTAAAAAGTGAATTGAGAAAATGGGAGGAGCTTCCACACTCCCATGTGATGGCAAAGCGGGAGAAGGGAGCAAGCGAGAGCAAAGCAGGAGCGGGAAAAACGGGAGAAGGAAAACACATGGGATGGGGGTAAGAAAGTTCTCCGGATCCTTTAGAGATGAAGCAACACCAAACACTATGCTAAGAATACGACTTCCCCAGATCCCCCACCCACTCTCCACCGCCTGGGCGGAATGAATTCCTAAGTAGGATAATCCTTCCTTCCTTCCTTTTTGCCACTATATGAACAAAAACCAGAACCAGAATTACACATCCATTTACAGCATTTTTCTCCACTATGCTTCTGTAGGTATTGAATCTGTATAATAATGTTCTGTCAGATACAACAACTTCTTATAATACATTCTTTAGAAAAGGGAAAAAAAATAAAGGCATTCAGAAAGAGCAACAACACAAAACATAAAGTAATAAATAACTCATTTCCACAGTGGCAAATCAGAATGAAAGAAAAAAACCCTCATATTCCAAGCAATTATAAGTGTAAAATAAATCCCATATGTTTATTATTCTATGATTCTATGATTCTATTAATCCCACATGTAGTTAATCACTTAGTTGTGTACTTCTGCCATCAGAGAAGTTGAAATTGTTATACATACCTGAAGCCTCTTTCATCACAATATGCAAGAAAATTGATGGCTTAATTTTGTCCCTTTCCCCCTCAGTCTTTGGTTGCTGACTTTATATCAGAATCTTTAGCAATTCTGTATGATCTTCTCTGCAGGCTGAATGGGGGCTGCAATATATCCTTGTTTGGTTTTCTGGGGCTTCAGAGTAATTGGACAATGACTATATATCTAGAAAAGCTTTCAGAAGTCATTATTCTTTGTGATGATTCAGTAGGTTTGCCTCTCTTTTCTTTTCTTTTCTTTTCTTTTCTTAAAACACATCCCACCCTCACAAAAAAAAAACCTTAAGTAACAGTGCTTTGCTTGCCTAAGTTGAGATATACCCTATTGAACATGAAGAGACCTCTGGAAAACATGTATGCATTGTACTGTTAATATTTCCCTCATTTAATGCTTCTGGTGCCATTCCCTGATTATGACTTTAAATAAGAATCAAAAGACAAAGGAAAGACAATAAATTAAAGTTTACTACCCATTTCCAGCAAGTGCTTATTTTATAATTTACTGCTTAACACAAAACTTGGTAAGGAATTGCTTCTCAGTTTTAGGATCACAACACCTTTTATTTTGGTTTGACACCAATTTAACTGGAATGACTCAATGCTGTGGACTGGTAGTTTGGTGAGGCACCACCACTCTTTGGTGGAAAGGCTAAAGTCCTCATAAAACTACAGCTCCTGTGATTTTATAGCATTGAACCAAGTGGTGTCAAACTGCATTAATTCTACAATGTAGTTGTACCCAGGGAGATGATAGCAGTAAGGAAAAACACAAGATTAGCTTAATGTCATCTAGTAAAGAAAGAAGTATTGCTCAACTATACTATTTCCCGACTACTTTTGAAAGTGAACCACCTGATGATGATGCTATGGGAGAAATTGGAAGTTAAGAGAAAGGGCATAATGATGGTCTACACTCTCACATACAAAGATGTGAGCATTTAGAACAAAATCCAAAGGTTTTGAAGATTTCAAATAACTAATATGTCAATGTTAAACATGGAATATCTTTTGGAAAACAACAGATGACTCTTTTGTCCTACTTCCCTACGTGCTAACTGAAGGTCACAAAGTGTTCTTTCTAGATGTCAACACTAGCATATTGAGGATACAAAGTAATAAGGATTCATTTTATGTAGACCTGCCTTTGACAGAGCAAGGAGTACAGCCAGAGTACATCAACATCATCCAAGCATGCTATAGTGGATGCACAACAACTCTAATGCCTTTCAAATGAGTAGTTGTTATACCTGTAGAAAAAGATATACACCAAGGTGATCCCATCTCACCTAACCTTTTTTCTGCTCCTCTGGAAAACAAAATAGGAGGCTGTAATTGGTTGGACAAAGGTATACTCATTGATGGTTGCAGGCTTAATTACCAGTGCTTCATCGATGACATAGTATTAATCAAGCATACAGCCTCAAATGCTTCCAGCAAGCTTAGTGAACTTTGTAGCAGAAGTTGATCATTTAGATTAAAGATAAACATGTGAAAAACAAAGGTACTCTGAAACAACTTCGTAGATGGTGCTGCTGTAACAATCTTCGTAGATGGTGTCGACCTTGAAAATGTGGAAAAATACGTCTACCTCGGAAGGTTGTTAACATCAAGGAATGAACTGAACCCAGATTTGAACTGACACAGGAAAGCAGTATACACCACTTACAATTCTATTAAAGCCACTGTGAACTCAACCAGAAATACATCTCTACAAGCTCAATTGTTTGCTACCTGCCCTATGCTATGGTGCAGACACATGGGCAATGATGAAGGCTCTCTTGGAACAACTATGAGTCACACATGCCTCCCTTGAAAGATGGCTTACTGGGATGTCTCTCCAAATGCAGAGAGAATGCGGACTGCACAAAGAGGATGTTTGAAAAATATCAAAAGTGAGAGATCCTCTACACCACATTGCCCAACTCAAATATCACTTTGGAGGCCACATGATGAGCAGAACAGGTGGGCACTGGAGCAATGCCTGTAACATGGTACCCACAGGGATGAACAAGACCTCTTGGTCATCTTCCCACATGATGATTTGATTGATTCCTTATGGCATATAATGTGAGAAATGAAAATGGTCATACAATGGTACACTCGCCAACTCGTGCTCGAAATAGATACAAATGGAGGCGATTAGAGAAGATTTGATCCACGCGAAAGCTGAGGAACAAATCGTCTTAAGAGTCTAGACCTGCATTTGAACAGTGTTTGGAAACTTCATCTGGTTGAAAAATCTGCATCCAGACTACTGACTGGGACTACCTGTATGATTATAATAGCAGGCCTGTTTCTGGGCACACATCAAAGTGCTGGCCATGTTCTATAGAGCCCTAAAGGGCTCTAATCCAGGTAATCTAAAAGATTCCATTATCACATATTAGGGGTGTGTGAGATTCCAAAAAGTTTTGTCTTCAACTCCCCACCCCCATCCTGTTTACTGGGAAATTCCTGAAATCATTCCATGATCCAGCAGCCAGAAGTGCCATTTACATTCTGGGAAGATCTGGCCCATTGGCAACAGTAGAGGATCTTGCAAAGCTCCTCCTTTGGTTATTTTTATGGCTATCGGGATGAAAATGGCAAGATTTGGAGGACACATTTTTGACTGTAAACTCCCCAAGTTTTAGAATATTTGGGCCATACATTGATTTTAGGAAACTTTTAAAGTTTCTACAAACAAAATCTCTTTAAAAAATAAAAAGAGGTATCCCCTGGAATTTCTCCAAAACAGCAGAACAGGAGCAGGGAAATTTACAGTTTTTATTTAAAAAAAAACCTTTTTCTTTTTTTAAAAAAAACATAAGAGCTATCTCCTTAAATTTTCTATACAATGACACAAGATAACAGGGGATGATTCATCCCAACTTTCAGAAATATTCACACATCTACTGATTTTAGGGAATTTTTTTAAAAAATGACAAAAACTTTTTTTTAAAAAAAAAAAAGTCACAACAGCTATCTTATTGAAAGTCTCTCATATTAACCAATAGAAACCTAATGCTGGGAAAAACTAGAGTAGGGGCCAGAATTCCTGGAATTTTTTGGTCAGTGTAGATAGGTCCAAACCAAAATTATCATGGTCTTCCTCATCACTCTGAAATGTATTGTATTCCTACTTCGGTAATATTAAATATTTGTAAAATTTCTCATATATGTATTCATTCTTTCATATGCATATTATATAACCCTAAAGTGTGCAGCTTGTATGTAGTTTTGACAAAACTCTGGATCATCCCCTGACTTCTGCTAATATTATATGAAAACCTGTATCTTTTTTTGTCCTCCAACCCTTTTTTTCCCTGACAGTGTGTAGGTGGCCATTCCACAAAGACACAACTACAGTAACATCAATGCAAGCTACACATTGCATCAATCACATCCTTGCAGATCAGCAATTACTTGAATCTTCTGGAGGATTTCCAAATCATCCGGTTAAATGACTGTGTTGAGTGTATTCCTTTAATAGCAGAAAGCAAAAGAAGGAAAAAGTAGAAGAAGAAAAAACAAATATTCCCCTCCTAAGTTTGTATCCATGCTTAACACATCATGGTTTGGATACTACACACAGATGAAACTGGTATTGAAGATATACAAAGTTCAGTTATATTATCTTACATTATTATGATTTACAGAACTGTTCAAGTGTTTGACTTGCAGCAGTTGTGGCAGAAGTACAACTTCCTTCAGGGTATAAGAAGATTCTTCTTATAGCCATCTGATCCCCTGCCAGTCTTGAAAGTAATGGAAGCAATCAAGGCCATGGCCATCAGAAATAATGGCATATTTTATCTGACTTCTTTGAGAAAAGTGTTTTCCTATAACTGAAGAAACTAGATCATTCTCATCCACTATACACTTTTTATTTTCCTTTGGTAGAAAGCAAAACACATACCACGTGTGAATATGCTTATTTCAAAGAAAAACAAATCGAACTCAGAAATTTGAACCCCTGTAGAAAAGAATTGTAAATCCCTGCCCCAGCAACAAATTAAAATAATGATCCTCCTCTGGGCCTTCTGAATCTATCCCAGCATCTCCGTCCTCATCTTCTGAGCACTCAGAATCTGACCAGGCTACAACAATACATATCTACTTCTATATGATTGCCAGTGAAATATTACCCTATGACTTCATTTTTTAAAAGTTCCCTACATCATTGCTAGACAACATGATGGCCCTCCTCAATGGTTACAATGAAAACTCACATAGTCTAAGATTCTTGTCCATACTATTGGAATTCAACCCCACACTGTCCAAGTCTGCAGCTCTCAATGAGGAATAGTTAGTTGGCTTAGAATAGGTTGAAAGAAACCCCTCCCCCCGTTTCCCGATTGACAGTTGGAATGTATCTAATTTCTTCCCTCCTCTCTATTTCTGGTCTCATTCTGATTGTGTGGAATCGATACTTTTCTACTGAAAGCCTTTTTCTGATTTCAGCTTTTGCATCTTGGTGTGCCTTGTATGTATTGAGATCTCTCTGCTTGTGTGTCAGGAAAGATGTAGTGAAGTGAGATTTTCCCTTCTCTTTTGAACACTTGAAAGATTTTATTTTGTGTCAAAAGCATTGCATAATAAATACATTTAAAAGCGATAAAATAAAGGAATCACAAACAGCTAAATAGTTTTAGACCAAAAGTGGGCAACAGCAATCGCATTGTCCATAGCTTTGAACAACTCCTCCTCCATGCATGAGGCAGGGCATTGTGGACAAGCATACATATGAGGAGTTGTTTGTTCTGCTCCACAGTCACACAAGGTGGAGGATTCCTCCAGGTAGTGCCATCTTGTCTTTTGATCTGCCCAGTCCGCTTCTCAGTCTATTTAGGGACTTGCCCATTTTTGGTTTGCCCCTGGAGGAAGACCCTCATGGGGGGGGCATCCAGTTGGGATTGCCTGGTTTAGCTGCCCAGAGCGACACCCTTGCTGTTGCTGGGGGAACATCAAGAGGAGTGGTGGTTCTCATGAAGCTCCTCCTTAACTTGAGTCTACTGGGAGGAGGCTGATAGTCATGCAGTGGGTGGCTTTCACAGTGTTCAACCTTATTTCTCTCACCATTAGCAGCAACTTCCTGTCACACATCGGAGGGGGGGATGCCAGCTAGCTTATAGAGTTTATCAACAGGTGTAGGTTTAAGGTATCCTGTGAGAGAGGGAGCTAGAATAGTTCAGGACCCAGTTATTTACTATTAAGAAATGTAGTTATCATTTTGTAAATAAACGTTGGTTAATTTTAAAGTCAGAACTCTGCATGTTTGCATCCTAAGCTCTATATCTTTACAGCCACTTAGTACTTCACGGTTTGCTTGCTGTGTACTAAAAGCTCAAATTATAAGTATCCTGGGTTTTTTTTTTTTGGATGCTCTGATGTATATTTTGGGTAGTTTTCCCTAACAGAAAATCCTAATACAGTGTTCCCCCGCTACTTATCGCAGGAAATTTTTTGCAGGAAATTTATTTATTTATTATTTATTTATTTGCCCAATTGCTACTGCCCCCTTGCTTTATGCCTGCCATATTGCTCTGGCTGCCTCTGCTCCTGCAACCAAGAAAGAAGGAATGCAGCCCAGTGAATGAGTGAGCAAGGGAGGGTGGATGAGAGAGTGAGAGAGTAGGGGCAGGCGGCAGCAACAGCAACAGCCCAGAAGAGGTGGCTAGGCTCCTTCTGCCACCGCTCCAGCCAGGCTACGCTAGGAAATGTGGAGGACTCAGAAGAGGGGGCTGGACTCATGAAGGACTCCGCCCCCTCTTCTGAGTCCTCCATGTTTCCTAGCGTGGCCCAGCTGGAGCGGCAGCAGAAGGAGCCTAGCCACCTCTTCCGGGCTGCTGCTGCTGCTGCCGCCTGCCCCTACTCTCTCACTCTCTCACCCACCCTCCCTTGTTCGCTCATTCACCAGGCCAAAGCGGCATTCCTTCTTCCCTGACAGCAGGAGCAGAGGCAGCCAGAGCAACATGGCGGGCACTGAGCAAGGGGCCTGCTGCACCGGTAGGGAAGGCTTCACTGGCTCCCCAGGGCTTGCAACGGGGAGAAAGGCCACCTAACTATTTTTTAAAAAAATGCATAAATATTAAAAATTAAAATAGTGCCCCTACTTCGCGGATTTTCACTTATCGCGGGTGGTTCTGGAATGTAACCCCCGCTATAAATGAGGGGACACTGTACATACTACCTGAAGCTTATGGTAATTGTAGTTAAAAAATATCTGAATGCCGAGATTGGTAATTCCTATTTTGCCTAAAGAAATCAAGTGAGATTGAATCTTGATTGCTCTTCCAGAAATAGAAAGTGTCCTTACATTCACAGAAGGGAATAAAAACCAGAAGACTTTTTGACTGCAGAAAGGCGGGACATATTTTTGCTGATTTTTCATTTTTCTGTGACTACTTCTCAAATGCACTTATCACACAAGCAAGGTCTCCAATCCTCTGGAGTAATTTTTTCAAGAGGCTCAGGAGTTGTAAGGGACAATGATTGCCTGTCTAATGTTAGAAACCAAGAAGGGTTAAGCCTTGAAGAGAAATCATCAGGGAATACCTTGAATAATTTAAAGGATTTATAGGGACTATCGAAGTTCCCAGTCCCCACTTACTGGTCAGATTCATTTGAAATTGAAGTCTGTCAGCTGGTTGGCAGTTCAACTCCCTCCATAGAGCAATCTTTGGCAGGTCCATTCTATCCAAGTGTTTTGCTTTGTTTTTTGCACGTTTTGATATCTTTGGAACAATATTTTTTGATTTATGGCTTGTATGCCTTACACTGAACTCCTGTAATCTCTGTTAAAATAATCTCAGGGGTCAAAAGAGATATTATATTCCATCCAACATAAGAAAGACGGCTTTGAACTTGGGAAAGAAGATCTGACCCCAGTATTTCTGCCCTGATGCCATGAAAAGGTTTTCTCGCCCTTTTGACATAGGAGAAACAGATAAAAAAAGAGAAAGAGATCATTTTAGCTCGAGAAAAATCATACAGAACATTTTAGATTAGAAGGTCTTCCATCCTGAGCTCATTTTAGTAATGAGAATCCATAAATTCCTACTTATTCCCACTGGTGACTCAGCCAAAAATTTGCTCAGCCAAAGAATAGATGAGCAGACTAGTTTCCTGTAACTTTGCCAATGGGACACTGCTTCTGTCTTAAATCAAAGCCACCATACCAACATCTGAATAGCTGGGTTCCTATACTCACTGAAAGTCAGGAGTAAACTCACACTTACTCAAAAGTGAGTGCTTTTATATTTTCCACATATCACTCATTGTCTTGAAATACCGTGTAACATGTTGGCATGTAGCCAGCAGCAACTTGTATTGAACTTATAATGTTTTGATATGTCTCAATAATTTTATGATGAAATAATTTTCATTGTACACTGTTAACACAGACTGCCTGCAATCTGCTCTGTCCTATTATGGCCTATTTAGAAAGCACAAAAAAGATTACAGGAAGGGGGAGGAAGGGGATATTGTGAATTTCATTAAAATCATAAAAAACATGTGGCTATCTCTCAGCAATACTAACCTTTTGAGTCTTTTTTTCAAACTACAGCAAACCAAAAGTCAAGGGGGAGGATGGGTCAGAAAACTATAAATTTCCTCATATACAGCAAAGGGACAAGAAGTCACATAATCTTCATTGTAATCCATGTTTGCATACATAGACATAAGAATTGCATTTGAATTTGTAAAGAGATGAATGTTAATGTAAAAAGCAAATGGGGAAGGTAATCAATCTGTAACACAATGTAGTGTAAAGTATCCTAGTTTAATGTGAACAACTGTTTAAACATTGGAACATTCAACAATTTCTCCTGAAACATATATGCATGTCTTTATTCAGAACATCTATAACCCTCTTATTTATATACACAAGATAAGAAATTCAAATAAACATCACAATAAATTCACTAAAACAAGAATAAAATGTCATTATATTGCACTGTAAACCATTGTACAAGGGTTGAATGAAAAGTAATTCTTCCACCTTCGTTACTTGGGTTTGGATGGGAATATTTTAATAAATCAAACACAGAAATAATCCTTAGAATGTGCTCTTTAAATACCACTATTCACTTTTCCACATAATTACCAGACAATTGGATACATTTCTGCCAACAATGAACAAGTTTTCTGAAGCTGTCACAGAAGAAGTCGACACTCTGTTTCCACAACCAGCATCTCACAGTTTTCTCAACGTCTTCATAATTAACATAATGATGTCCTCGCAGATCTTCTTTCATTATCGGGAACAGGTCGAAGTCAGACGGTGCTAAATCTGGACTGTATGGAGGATGCTGTACGGTGGTGAGATCCAGTCTTTGAAGTTCTGCTGTGGTGGCATGTGATGTGTGGTCTGGCATTGTCATGCTGCAGGTAAACATTTCCCTTTTTCTTTCGGACCCTTGTTAGTCATAATTTCAAAGTTCGCAGCATTGTGATGTAACACTCGGAATTTATTGTTGTTCCGCGTTCAAGGAAATCAACATGGATAACACCATCTGTATCCCGGAACACTGTTGCCATGATTTTTCCAGCTGATGGCTGTGTCTTGAATTTCTTTTTCTGGGGCGAGTCTTTGTGTCGATATTTCATATACAGACGCTTCATCTCTGGGTCGTAATGGTGTACCCACATTTAGTCTCCTGTCACAATTGAATGGAGAAAGGCGTCATGTCTGTGCACTTTCATTTCAGGCGTCAGCATCCTGGGTACCCATCATGCACAGATCTTCCTATAGCCAAGCAAAGCAATAATGTGACCCACACATTCTTGTGAAATGCCGATTATGCTTGAAATTTCTCTCTGAGTGATACGACGATCATCCTGAATCAATCTGTAAACCTTTTGCTTGTGAAACGCGATGGTTGCTGTCACAGGACATCCAACTCTTTGTCACACAAGTCTAATGTTCCCACCACAACATTTTTAAACTTACTTGCCCAAAGACGCACAGTGCTCACATCAACACAATCACCATAAACAGCTTGCATTCTCGAATGAATCTCCTTTGGGGTGACACCTTCTGCTGTCAAGAATTCAATGTGTGTTGCTTAAGTCACATTGACCGACTGTCTGTGCAGGGTTCCATACTTCGCACTTTAACAACACAACCATTCAATGCTAAGGCTTCCTGCCAAATGGAACTGTAGAGGAGTGTCTACTGAACAAGCCAGTACCTGCCACACACCAGTACTGTTGTTGAGGAGTTATGAAGATGAAGGCATTACTTTTCATTCAATCCTCATATCCTAATAAGACAGAATTTTTTTTACTGTTTTTTCAAAACTTTGAAAGAATGTGTTACTATATGAACAGCAGTAACATCTGATAGACATTAAAGTGCCATCACAGATAAGCCATATGTTTAGTAACTAACCTGTCTGAACAAAATTACAGTTCAACCCTTAATTCTCATCTCAAGCCTTGTTTTATCAAGATAACATGAACAATCAAATATACATGCTTTTCTGCCATGTCAAATGGAAGAGAGTGCTATCATGTATGAATGTTATTTTCCTGTTGTTGCATTAAAATCCAGTTCAATGCTGTTTTGTTAAAAGTGGATTTAATTTTTTATGTTTACCCTTGTACAGAATTCTACCTATGCTATCGAAAGCGCTATGGAAAAGAGCCCTAAAGCTGTGCATGAATCCAATAATGGTCTTCTACAAAGGACTTTATTCTTTTTGTTTTTTAAAAAAGGAGTAGGTATACATTAGCTTGGTGTATTTAAGCCATCTTCAACAACCTCAGGGATTATTTATTTGATTTGCCGAATCATCTTTTCCTCTTACATGCTAGACTTATTCTGAAGCCATCAGATATCAGAAGATATATAATCCTTGTGCTTCCACTCTTTCTATCCTTACAACTTAAAGCATGTGATGGAAAAGGCAAGGGTTAATCTATTGGTCTTGCCCTCCACCACCACCACCCCCTTTATGTCTTATCAATCCACCATTGAAGCATGTGGAAAATCTCCTCTATTAGGGAAATCTCCCAGAGAATTATTCATAACTAAAACTAAGGGTGCATCTACAATGTAGAATTAATGTCCTTTGTGACCACTTCAACTGGCATGGCTCAATGCTGTGGAATCCTTGGAGTTTTAGTTTGGTGAGACACTTTGGCAGAGAAGGCTAAATGCCTTGTAAAATGACATCTCCCATGATTCTACAATGTTGAGCCCTGACAGTTAAAGTAGAGTCAAACTTCATTCTACAATGTAGATACACATCTTTGAAATTTTCATCTTCATGGTTAAGTAGATATTTAGCATTAAAGTTGTTTGACATTTGGGACTTAGTTTGTGCAGAACATCCACGTGATTTTTTAAAATACAGAAACAGGTTTTCTTCACAGAATGCTGCATAGTCTTCACAGAAACTAACATTCATGCACAAACACTACTTTCAAATATTATATCCTACTTTGGCTGTGTAAGTTTATAAAATGATGAGAAGATTGTTCACAAATACAGACGGACACAGAAATTGGTTGCTCCACTGCCCAAAGCTACCTGATGAAGGCATGAAACAATGAAGCAGTGAAACTAGTGGGATTTTCTCTTCTCTCCCATTCATTAAAAAAAAAACTGTGTGTACTGACAGGTCAGGGATATCTACATGGAGCTACTACCTAAATTATCTCTATTTCTTCTCTCTCTTTTTATATTCCTAAAAGGTATCATCATGTTCATTATTTATTTAATGCACTTTCCACACCCTCTGCCAGTGAATTACTGAAATAAAGCTGCAGAATTTCTTCCAGCCACCCAAGCCTACTTCTATCCAGTGAGAACAAAGGAATACATGAATAGCAAAGTTCCAAATTATATTGAATCTATATTCCTAACCTAGCATATCCTCAGGATCTTTCCTAATGAATCCGTCCCAAACCTAAGGTTCTTTAATATTCTTGCTTCATTATTTTTTATAATGGAAGAGCTTCTTATATCATATTTAATGGAGAAGTCATGCAATATTGAGCAGTAACTGCTGTTAATTTCCTGCTGTATATCATTTACATTTTTGTTGCAAGTAGAGAGTAATTAACACACACTAATTATCATACTGATTGTCTTCTTTAGCTTATGAGAATATAGCCATCTCAACCTTCACCGAACTTACAATAGTATACTTTATTGCCTTCAAGAATAGTCCCAAAGCTATTCCCAGGCTCAAATGTTTACTAGAGATTGGTGTGACCTAGCAGTAACAGGTTTCCAAAATGATTCAATTTGGAACAGAGTAGTGTAAGTTTTTAGAGTGCCTATCCAAAAAAGGAAAAAAAGAAAGGAAAAAATATACATCCTTTATTCTGCAGTGATACAATACCATCTATTTTTGTGAGAAGAAGTGTAGTTATATTATTATCCCAAAGAAAATAATGCTTTGTTGTATTTCATTCAGATGGTCTTTTATTCTGCTGCCTCTGAGAACACAAGTGAGAAAACATGTTTGGTTATGATGTGCTTAAAAGCAATAATGATCCATTTTTCTTCGGAGAGCATTTTTAGGGAACAAACATTTTGTTGAGGAAAAATTGCTTTCTATAATCAAAAAAGTTCTGCCTAATCAAAGCACTGAGGTGTTTTTGTATTGCCTATATGTGCTCAACTCACAATAAACAAAATACATATGCAATTTTTGGAAAAGAAATTGAAATGTTCTGGAGTAAAGTTGAAGAATTTTAAAGGCAGGAAAAGACTTATTTTCAAAGTTATGGAGTGTGTCCTACCTATGTAATCATGTTGTACTGTTACTTGAAGACTAAACTAGAAGCAATATTAGAACAAACCTGAAAATATTCCATGTTGCAGCACTTGGTCCATGATAGTATTATAACAGTTTCCAACATTTTGGCACTTGAAATGATAAAGAAAATACTCCTCTCTGTTGCCATATGTGTTTTAAACTTTCAAGAGAAAATCATTGGGTCTGGGGTCTGGAATAAGGCCCTAAAGCAAGGACCTAGGAACTGGATAGACATATCCTAGAATGTAAGATCCAAAGTTCCTTGGTAGCTTTTGTATGCCAGACAGGAAATGGTGTTTCTAGTCACTCCTCCATAGGGTTCAACAGGAGACTTTCAAGAATAATGATGAGGGCTTGCTTAGTGGAACTTGGTAAATACACCCTCTACTATGTGTGGTACAAACCAAGCAGGGCTTTAAAAATGGGAAAGGTTTTGCTGCTTCACTCACTTCCAAAAGTTTCTTTAAATTATCACGGTTGGGTTCTCTGGGCACATCTACACAAGCACTATATCCTGAAGTAGGCTAGAATAGCGTTCATTTTATTTATTTATTTATTTATATTTCCAATATTTCTATCCTGCCCTTCTCACCTGAAGGAACTCTGGGCGGCGTACAATTGGCAACAATTTGATGCTGACACATAATTAAAATCAAAACAGCATATAAAATCCATTACAAACAGTATAAAATATAAAACATATGATTAAAATCCGTTCATCCAGTATCCTCGTGCTTTAGCCATACATCAGTCTGGGTCGTCTTTCTCATTTATTCGTTATATGCCTGAGCACATAACCATGTTTTACGGGCTTTTCTAAAGCTCAAAAGGGTTGGGGCTTGCCGTATATCTCTGGGGAGGGTGTTCCACAGTCAGGGAGCCATCACTGAGAAGGCCCTGTCCCTCGTTCCCACCAGCCACCCTTGTGAGGCTTAATAGGGGGGGTGGTACGCTCCCTATAAGACACCCCAGTTATTAATCTGGCTGCAGCCCATTGTACTAATTAGAGCTTCCAGGCGATCTGCAAAGGCAACTCCATGTAAAGAGCATTGCAGTAGTCCAAACAGGATGTAATAGAGCGTGGACCACCGTGGCCAAGTCAGACTTCCCAAGGTACGGGCGCAGCTGGTGCACAAGTCTTAGTTGTGCAAATGCTCCCCTGGCCACTGCTGAAACTTGGGGTTCCAGGCTTAGCAATGAGTCCAGGAGAACACCCAGACTGAGAACCTGGGTCTTCAGGGGGAGTGCATCCCTGTCCAACACAGGCTGTAACCCTATACCCTGTTTGGCCCTATGACTGACCAGGAGGATGTCTGTCTTGTCTGGATTCAGTTTCAATTTGTTTGCCCTCATCCAGTCCGACACAGCAGCCAGACACCAGTTCAGGACCTGAACAGCCTCCTTAGTGACAGGTGGGAAGGAGTGACAGAGTTGGACATCATCTGCATACAGATGGCACTGCACCCCAAAACTCCAGATGATCTCTCCCAGATGTAGATGTTAAACAACATGGGGGACAGTACTGAATCCTGTGGGACCCCACAAGTCAATGGTTGTGGGGCCGAGCAGGTGTCCCCCAAAGACACCATCTGGGAACGACCCTCCAGAAAGGACCGGAGCCACTGCAGAACAGTACCCCCAAGCCCCATTCCGGCAAGGCGCCCCAGAAGGATACCCTGATCAATGGTATTGAAGGCCACTGAGAGGTCCAGCAGAACCAGCAGGGACACACACCCCCTGACCAGTTCCTGGCGAAGATCATCATCTAAGGTGACCAAGGCTGTCTTGGTACCATGCCCCGGCCTGAAGCCAGACTGTGCCAGATCCAGAAAATGGTATCTATCAAGAATGCCTGGAGTTGTGCGGCCACCACACGTTCCACGACCTTGCCCAAAAAGAGGAGATTGGAAATAGGCCGATAGTTATCCAATTGAGTGGGGTCCAGTGATGGCTTTTTCAACAGCGGTTTGATTACAGCCAATTTCAGGCTTGCTGGAAATATGCCTTCCTGAAGGGAGGCATTCACCACCACCTTCACCCACTTGGCCAATCCCCCTCTGGCTTCTCTTACCAGCCAGGATGGGCAGGGGTCTAGGATGCATGTGGTAGCCCTCACCTCTCCAAATGTATCCTTGTGCATTTACATGACATACAAGGCTAGGTTGCCCCTAATGCAGGACATAGCTACCTAATGTATTTTTGCCCTATGTTAGGGAGCATCAAGGAATCTTTTGGAGCTTCCCTGCACTTTGGAGTAAATTTGAAAAGCTGGGCCAGTATTGAAACTGGCTCTGCTGTTCAGAGAGGCAAGTGCCACCCTCCCATGGCATGGAAAAAACAGGATGGCATGTGTTGTTTTTTTTGTCACTGTTGCTGGAATCATGGAGCTCCAAAGAGCTCCTGGCCATCGCTGAGTGCCTTTGCCAATGTCATCAAAGAGACTTGCGTAACTTTGAGAGGGGAGGGGAATTGCTCCTCCTATCTCCTCTCCCCACTCTGAGTCACATATGACCCATTATCGGCAAAGGAGCCCAATAACGACAATAATCTCTTTGGAGCTTCTTGGCTGCCCCCCTACAGAATTGAGAACATATGATTGGTTATGATGTACTTAGAAGCAATAATGATCTGTTTTAATTCAGAGAACATTTTTAAGGAACAAACATTTTTGGAGAAAAATTGCTTTCTGTAATCAAAGCATTGGGGTGTTTTTGTATTTTCTATAGGTGCCAACTCATAATGAACAAACCAAAAACATGGCTACCAAATCATGACACAGATAAGGGTCCATCCAGCAGAGTACGCTCTTAACTGGCCCACGGTAAGTGGTTTATATCGATGCATCCTATATAACAGTTGCATAATGGGAGAGATAAAAGCTCAAATGTACATGCGAATTGGGAAACATTCTTCCTATTTATTTATTTCTTAATTAAATAATTTGTATGATCCTTTCATGAAGCACTATCAAGATGAAAAATTATATTACTGTACTGGCTATGTCCAAATATGCACATACGTTATAATTTTCTAACTCTCTAGACTGTCTTACATAGACATCTTCACACTATGCATTACCAGTGAGTAGATCCTTGAGTTTAAACCTATCATTATTTCTACTTATGGCATATTAATAACAACTAATTTAAGAACCACTGTTTTCATTGGATAGGATGCAAACTGGATTTAAACCATTTCATTCATTCCAAAAGAAGGAAAAGGAAGGGGAGAGAAGAGAAGTGTTAAGAAGAAAAGATAAAATATTGAAGAAGTGTTTTTTCATGTATACCTGAAAATTTCTAATTTTATTTTGGAAAAAGAAATGAAAATAAGCATTGGTAAGATTTTGCCTTCAAAACGTTTTTATTTGCCTCAGTACCTACCTCCATATACTGTCTTTTTATGGAATTAATTGGTGATGGGACTCTCCACAATTCCTACTGAGACATATAATGTGTTGCCATTCACTGTCACACTATGTGTATGAAACCTGGCAGAGTGGTATCATCAGGGTCGATGTCACCCGGAGCAATAACACATAGTTTCACTTTTTCTTCAACTAGACCATACCACACAACTATAGCTAAATATTAAAAAAGAAAAAAAGTTATATGGCCAGTTATAATCAAGATTACAACATATATCAATGATGCAACAAAAGTACTGCTATAGAAATATGATGAACTGTTTTATATCAATTCAGAGTTTTCTTCTTTCTTGCCTGATATTATTTAGTCTTGCAGTGATCATCCTTTCCTGCCATCTGCTATGTGATCCTTTCATAGCAGGGTTGTCAGAAATGGAGACTGCTTGCAAAACAAATGAATTAGTTCCCCCAAAGCTAAAATAACATACACTTTCAGGGGAGAAAAAAAACTAATACTAAAGACACTTACTAGGAGGTAAGCACAGTAGAACTTACTTCTCAGCAAAGAGGCACAGGGTTGCATTGATTGGTGATCAAAACAACATTGATCAAAAAGAATTCAGACACATGTATGAACAGGGACTTGTAAAAAAAACCTTGTTTCTCTATTTGTTGTTATTGTTTTGCTGCAATATTGAATTTAATTTGTTGATTTTATCCTGTTAGATGTTGACTTTTTATACTCTACAATGTATTGCTTGTTTATAGTGTTGTCTTTCAACAAAAATGTTAGCTACAAAAAAACAAAACCCTCAGTAAACATATTTTAACAGAGAAGGAGACATATTCATTATCCATCTCATTGTTCTTTCTACATCTCAGAACTGGTGTACGCATTGAGTCACCATGTAGAAAGGGGGAGGGGGGCGTCCTACTTCTGATATGTACTAAATTTAATTGTCACAATTAACAACCCAACACATTGTGAGGAGACAGAAGTCTTGCAGTAATTGCATATGAAATACTGGAAAGACCTGGCAAGAAAACAGAAACGTAAATCAAAATCACACAACAACCAGGAAAAACCACAGTGTAAATTCTGCCCAAAGTGATCAAAGAATTAAAATATTTGTGGATCACAGTTCTCTTTATGTTGCTATTGCAGTTGGCCCTCTGTATCCACAGATTCTGCATCCACAAATGTCTCATCTATGGCTTGGAAATATATATTTTTAATTCAAAAGCAAACCTTATTTTTGTCATTTTGTAAAAATGGCACCATTTTAATAAGTCACTATATATTGTGGGACTTGAGCATCCACAGGTTCATGGAATCAAGCTCTAATGGATACCAAAGGTGTATTGTATATTAAAATATATGTAATATTAATATTGTTACAATTTTGTATTCATCACTATCTCTGTCATATCTTTCCTCTGAAGAGCTCAAGCTTGTGTATATGGGTTTCTTTTCCCAACATTATCTTCATGATTCTGTGCGGTAGGTAAGACTGAGAAAGTTAAGTGAGTCATGCTGACTCAGGGTGCATCTATACTGTGGAATTAATGCAGTACACAGTAGAATAAACACAATTTGACATCACTTTAAGAGCCATAGCTCATTGCTGTGGAATTCTAGGAATTGTTGTTTGGCAATGAAATCAAGCAATTTAGAGCAGTTTGCGGATAGTAAGATCCGGACTGCAGATAGCGAGACACTTCACGCAGATACCATAACCCGACAAGCAGATAGCAAGATCCAGCACTAGGCTGCTTTGAGTCCATGCCTCACAAGACTTAAAACTAAAACCCAATGTTTGCCAATCAAAACAGTCTCACCAGTTCAAGCAGAAGCCACCAAGGTATTTTATTCAATTCGGCCAGAAGAGATGCCAGTCAGCGGTATCCCACTCAAAGGAGTTGACATGTTTGGTACAAGCAAAACATACATTTTTATACTGTTCAGTCTTTTGTTTTCCCCACTCATGCCTCAGCTGGGGCCAGCTTTGCACTGATTGGCAGAGTGGTGGAGCTAGTCTCTAATGTCACACCAGTTGGGAGGACTCCTTCTGTGAAGTGGGACTGGGGCACCTGCCAACCAATCAGAGAGCATTCCTTGCTTCCAATGCAGATTTCTGCTCTCCAATGGCTGACAGGGGGTAGGATGATCTGCTGGACAAAAGAGTACATAGTTTAATGAAAGGATTACTGTAGAGAGGTTTTGTGTTAAACAGAGATTATTGATATGATTTTATTTATTTGTTTGTTAAGGGAAAAAGGAGTTATATATTAGCAAGGAAAAGCCTAACATGGAAACTAGCTGGAAGCAGCATTTGGTAGGTTGCCATGGTAACACAGCTTCCCTTGGGAGAAAAGGGGTGTGGCTAAGATGACAGTTGGAGCATTTTCCCTTTTAAAAGTTCAGTTGCTGTGAGGGTTTAAAAAGGACAGTTGCGGTTAGGTTTTGAAAAGATTAGGAGCTGTGGGAATCAGCTAAGGACGGCAGCTTATTGTTCACGCAGGGGAAAGGCTGGTGATATAAGTTGACCGGGTGTTTTATTTACTGTTCGAAGAGAAGTTATTTAAGATATATCCATTCAAGAAAGACTACATTGTAACTTAAGATCCTGAAACGTTTATGTATTGGAACCATACGCTTATGTACAAATAAACTTGAATTTTGTTATTGTTCACAAAGATCAATCTCCTTGCCTCTCTGTAAGCCTGTTACCTCACGTTGGTGGCAGTTACCGTACCTATCTATATAAGTTACCGTACTTTTCTATATAAGTTACCATCTTTACTCATTTAAACCCAATCAGTTCCGTTATCCTTCCTTATCCACTAAATCCTCCCTGTCATACATTCACACATCCTCCATCCCTCCCTCTCACATGCGTGCACATCTCCTCAATTGGAGGCAGCAGTGGGATTTTAAAAAAGGATTTCCCCTGCCTGAGTTGAGTACCACAAATTGGGCTCTCTTCAATTACCTTATCCCAACTTCAGGATGAACAAAGAGGGGCCATTTGGTCCCATGAGTTCTATTGATTATTGTCTTTATGATTCCCTGTTCATCTGGGTCTAGTGATTCCTAGTGCCCATTGTTTGTCACGGCAAACTATTGTTTAAATTGCTGGGATTTGATTATCTATCCTTGAGAAAAGGGGAGATGGCATGTGGAAAACTGGGGCAGTTCCTCGTGATGAACTGGAGGAGTGCCGGGTGCTTAATGTCCTTTTGTGTCCAGGTGACTGCACAAAGGGCAGGCAGCCTGGCTTATGGATCCTATCATCCTCTTCACAGTCGGGGTTATGGGAATCAATATAGATCGATTGATTCCAGAGATGATGGGTGATTGGGTCCATTGTTGATTAAAAATGCTGGAGGGAATTCTCAGGGTCAAGAGGTGCTGGTGAAAGGTTATCAGAATCTTGCTTCAGTGGCTTCAGATCTCCAAAGGTTCATAAAACATAAAATGGTACAAGATACAGACAAAAAAGGGGTCTGTGGATACTGAGGGAACCCAATAGTGGGAACTGGGGTACCCCCGGGGGCGAGGGGTGGCTCGGGGATAGTTGGGATGAAGGGTGGTTGTGTTCTGGGGAAAAGAGGGAAGGGAGCCCCACTATGAGGACTGTGGAGCCTGTGGGAGCTATGGAGCCGGGCAGTTACCGGGGCCAGCTGCAAGGGGCAAAAGGAGAGAGAAAAAGATACAGAAGGCAAAAAAGGATACAAAGAATCAAATATAAGGGTAACACAACAAAGTCAACATTTATTGAAGGGGTTACTTTGTAATAGAGGGAGAAGATAAAATGTATCCACTATCCAGTGCACTTGGTTGCTAGCTACTGCAGGGTTCCTCTACTCCTACAATCATCTGAAGGACCTATCAGCTGGGATCCGGGCTCCCGCTCTCTGCGGGTCTCTCCTCCGTTGCTCCAGCAATGTAATTTTATTCATTTGACCTGGGGAAGGGTGGTGCTCGATCTTAGGAGGGCACCCCCACTCATTGGCAGAGAAAGCTAAAGAACTTGTAAAACTACAACTCCATAATTCTTTAGCATCGAGCCATGGAAGTTAAAGGGGTGTATCAAGATGCATTTACACTGTAGAATCATTGCATCTTCAATGACTTTTACATTTCAGTAAGATTTGAACCAAATCATAGTTAAGTTCCATTTTTCAGACAACTCCCAAAGTCACCAAAGCCAGTTTAGCTTGTGATCATAAGAGTTTAGGGACTCTGGTGGTTGCAATCCAGAAAAGTAACTTTTAAAATGTTTAGTTAAAATACCAATCTCTGACATCCCAGTTCAGCAGCCTGACCTTAACACCATGCTGGCTCGCACACTGACTTATAATACTGAATGATTCGATTTTTGGTAGTCAAATGTTATCTCTGTATTTCCTTGCAACAATGTTGAACAGTAGACATATAGGTTTATAGTAGAAGAAATCAGGGTCCTGAGGCAGAGATCAAGACTGGTCTGTGGGTAATTAGCAAACTCATCTTCATGCTTTTTATACATCATGTTTGCTTCAGATATCCCATGTTTCCCATAGCAAAAAATATAAAGTATAGCACTAGAAACATGGGCTCTTAAATGTCCTAATAGATTTATTAGAGGCACTTGTATTAGAACTCCTGAGTTGCTTATTTGCTATTATCATATGTAAAGAAAATTTACTGGCAGAAAATGCACTTGTCAAATAAGAGGCAAAGGAAGGATTTCTGAATTTATGACTGAAAGGAGATTGAATTCAAATTCTTCCTAGCATTGAGGTCAGCCATTTAGCAATTTCTTGTCTTCTGCTTTTTTTGTCCTTCTTCTGGCCTACCACACCTGGGAAACTTATCTGGGTTGATTTATGAAAACAGAACAAATATTGTTCTGGGAAATGCTAGGACGATGGCACAGTATAGCAGATTAATGAAGGAACTGCAAAGAGAAAAATAATTACTAGAAGTTTGGTTTCAATTTCTATATAAATATATTTAAATATGCATATTTCATAGAAATACATTTAAAATGTGTATTTGTGGGGTTTTTTTACTATGTTTATGTGCTTTATTTATTCTGTAACCCACCTTTAGCTACAAGGAAAGGCGGGTAAGAAATAAAAAATATTTTTAAAATATTATTAATTAATATGTCTGAATGAAAGAAGAACAGACTACCATTCATATGTATCTCCAGTATCTTTCTTGAAAGAGTCTTCCATGAATTGATGATTGGCACAAGGGGGATATGGCTATAACACTCTAGTGTCAACTTCATAGCCTCTTTTGGAATCAATGTGCTGAAGTGGATGGATATGTTTTACAGAAGCTGTCTTGCTTATTCTAATCATGTTTGTACCTTGTAGTTTAACACAATTTTCCTCCAGCTACATGCTCAAGAATGTAAGTCAGTCTAGCTGGTGTGAGAGTGTTCTGTGTGGGCATTTTCAAGAGTACATCAGAAAACATGAGAAGATTATAATTTCTTCCTTCATTGATTCCCCCCCCCCTGAAAATATTTGCCTCTTGAATTCACTTCATTTCAACAAGTCACATGCAGTTATTTCCCAAGGGCACTCTGTAAGAACTCTGTACTGGGGAGCTATCCATATTTCTGAATTGTATTCGCAAATAGGCTTCAATCCTATGGATACCTTCTTCAAAGTTCAAATCAAAATCTTGAGTAGAGTCACCATCATTCAGAAGTGGGAAACAGCATCCGATATACTAGCAGTCCTTTGACTTCTATAAATTCTAGATAGTATAACCAATGGCGAGAAATTGTGAGAACTTTAGTCCAACAATTTAAGAATGGACACATTTTGTTATAAAATTATTACTACTATCTTAAAAGATTTTAAGAATATATTATTTAACTCCATAGAATATCAGAGTACTAGTCATGATGACAGATGCAACCACTAGGATCAAAAATAGGTCTTCTTTGGGTGCTATTTATTTGAGATTGGGATATAGCACGGTATGGAAGAGGGCTATTACCTTCATGGACTTCCCATAGACATCTGATTGGCTGATTGTGGAATTCCATTTCTGATTAAGCAGAAATAAGATAATTGATTAGATGGACCATTGGACTGGTCTTAATAGATAACCCTCCACTTTACCCCCTGGGCCTTTCTCATTCTGTACAGACAATGCTCAGTTTTATTCATAAGTACTGGATAGCTTGATAATAGAAATGGCTGGTTTATATATATATATATATATATATATATATATATATATATATATATATATATATATATATGGTTTTTTAAAGGGCAAATAGCTTTTAAACTGTTGTTTATTAATACTTACATTATTTTAAATTGTACTAAATGAAAATTGTTTATTGTTATTGTTGTTTATTGTTTATTGCTTGTATTATCTTTTGTATTTGTTGCTTGCTGTAAGCTGGGGAGAGGGGCAGGGTATTATTATTATTATTATTATTATTATTATTATTATTATTATTTAGGAACAGTCAATTCTATTCTGTACTCTACTGCAATTTCTGATAATTCAGAAGAAGGAATAGATGTTCAGGCAGGATACTCCCCCCCCCCTCCCCAATCTATGATTTCTGACAGGACCTTGAAGTATAGGAATTTACTTCAGTATCTACTACGCATGAGCGATCAATGAAAAAATGGTTCTAAACTCACTTCTAAAGTAGGGGGTGCCTGCGCTTCATTTTTGAAACTATTTCTGATTTTTCGTCTCAAAAATTTCAGATATTTCCAAAAATTCGTAATGCTCTAAATTGTTATATTAATGGCGGACACGCATGCACAATCGTGAAAAAAACAGCGCTGGGGGGGGACTTTTACAGGGCTCTCTTGCCCTCATTTTTTGATCAAATTTGGATGGATGATGCTTCTTCATGTGAACCCTTAAGCCAGTGGTGGACAAATGCCTCAAGTCTTTACCTCTGCTAATGTGTGTTCCACAGTGCCTGCATATTGCCAAAGAAGCATGTTGGGGATGGACAGTGAAATGGTCCCTGAGGAAAAACTTCGGCCTTCCCAACGGTGGCGCACCCAGTGACCTGTGTGGGGTGGTTACGGGGCCGGAGGAGGTAAGAGTTGTTAGCAATGGCACGGCCTCCTGGGGAAGAACTTGACTGGAATGGTCTTCTTCCTCCCCACCATCTGACGATGAAAGAGTTAGGGGGATCCTATCAATTTCTTGCTTAACTATTACTTCTGGCGCAAGGACAACAACATGACCAAGTTCTGTTACATCTGTGGCGTCCTCTGTTACGGTTGACTGGGATCGATTTTGGAGGGGCAAAAATTCCACAGTCAAGTCACCCTGACCATGACCTTGCACAATTGCACCTTGCTGTGGACTGCCTGCAAGGGCCCCACTTAGTTTCTTGCCACCCCTCATTGTTCGGCCAGAACTTGTACAGGCCAAGCCGCATCCCCCGGAACACTTCATTGCAACAGAGAAATTGTTATCAGCAGACAGAGAGAGAGAAAGATATAGCTGCACAGTCTATTTTGGATGAGGTGCCAGCAGCAGAGAACAGTCAGGTGGAGATTTGACATTGTGTTTGGAGCCAAAGGACGGGATGGCCCCACGGGTATCTGAAACAGTGCCAACGCACAACTGTGTGGATGCGCAAAGAGGACCACCACTAACAGAGACCAAACAGAGTTGTTGGTTCACACCAACAACCGGCGATAGGAGGCAGAGCTCCGTCACATGGCTCTACAAGCAGGGAACAGCCGGGCTAGGAGGCAGCCTACAGGAGCGATGGGCCACAAACAGTGGGAAAGCTACCACGCCAGCTTCCAGCTGCAACCATAGAGGAGGAAGAGAGCTATGGGACCACAGTAATAGTTGACGTGGTAGCATCCATAGGGAGCGGCCAGGTGGAGATTTGACATGGTGGCAGGCTCAAACAGGAAAGATGGTCCACAAACAGTGTCAGAGCTATGACATTAGCTCTTGCCGGTGAACATGAAGGAAGAAAGATATAACAGCACCGTTGATTGCACCAGCAACCATTGAGGGAGGAGGCTATACCACCTCAGTGTTAGTGTGTGTGGAGTGTGTGTAGCTTGTGCCCTCATGCATTGTGCGAGCTAAACTCTGTTTAACAAGGAGAAATATATATTTCTTTTTTAATTTTGAAAGAATAACAACAACTAAAATTAACACTTCTCGCAATGGGCACTCAGGATTGCTAGCCTACTTCCTTGCCAAATGGAAAATCAGGGGAAAAAAAGCAAGGCATCACTGCTGGCAGTGAGCACAAAGGGGAATGGAGATCGGAAAAATAAATTAAATTTAGAAAATTATTGTAAATAAAACAAAAACAGATGCTTCTTTCAATAGGCACTTAAAAGTGGCCAGTGCCACTGGCCACCAGCCAGAAGCCAAGTGGAGAGGCACAAAACGGAACCTCTCACACACAGCTGCATAGTTCTTAGAAATATATATATTTTTATTTCTTTTTTATAAGGAAGACCCCCCCCCCAAGAATCCCTTTTCAAAAGCCTTTTCAAAAACCTTTTTCAAAGCCATCTGCCAGGAGCAAACACGACAGACAGACAGCCGGCAGCCACATGTGATCTTTCTGGCAAAAAATCACCTAACCCCCAGACCAGCTTCTTCCTTCTCCCCATTTCTCCCCTTCTGCCTTTGAGCAGGGACAAAATGCAAAATAAATACGGCCAGCCAGCCAGCCAGACCCCCCAACACGGAGTCCTCACGGACCCCTGAAACTGCTTCTCCCTTTGGTTGGCTTCTCTGTCCCTTCTTTCTGCTGCTTCCCTTCCACTGCCAGCCAGCCAGATAGAGCAGCCCAGCCTAGCCCAGACAGTATCGAACTATCCACCTATCTACAGACTGGTGTCTTCAAATTTCTAGCTCTCTTTTACTCTTCCATTCATACCACATATCATATATGCCTATTTTGGTTACCCACCCACCCTCTCTCGTGTGCTCCCACCGCACCGAATGCCAAAACCGGGATTTTTATAGAAGAAGAATGTGTGGGCATGCAGAGGATGTTGGCCCCCACCCCTGCATCCACTGTGGCGTCCTGTGATTTGTCGGGGAGCCACGGCCATGTTTGGCTGTGCTGCGCTCCTAAACAAGTTCGATTGCATTAAAAAAATATTTTTTAAAATAAAAACAAATATTTTTAAAAAATATTTTGGGGCTAAAAAATTACGAAAAAGTATAAGAGACATAACGAGAGTAGGGCTACAATGCCTCGAATTAACAAGCTTGATGGACCATGATACCACGAGTCGGATACCGCTTCAAAAAGGGGGAACAATCCGATTTTAATCCGATATAAGAATCATTTAGAAATTTTAATCATGTCTAGTATCTACAACTGATGGACTTGATGGCTTGAAGTTGAGAAGTAAATCAACTCATAAAAACAACCAACTTTTTTGAGGATTTTTTTTCTGTCTTGTTTCTCTTAATTTATTGTACATTTACTTCATTTTGTTGAGTAAGTACTTATGTGTGTTATGAAGAAAAGTCCCTTCCCTCTTTTAGAGGATACTCTGATCTGAAACTTTATGCAATGGTACACAACTTTTCAGAGGAGATAGCAAGGTATCCTTTACAAACAGACTGCAGTCTTATGACTTCATTATATGGGGCTAGAATCGGCAGCATACATCTATCTAGACCTGGTAACCCATGGAGCCAGCCGGCTCCCATCAGACAACGTCATGACGACCCTGTGAGTGAAGGAAGGCAGAACCAGTATACCACCATGACAACACAGGAGGATTCCTGTATTGCCTGTATCTTTGGGGAAGCCACACGCCTCATGTGCGCTCATGCTTTCCCCAACCAATCACCCTCCCAGCAGGCTTGTGAGGCAAGGTGTGGGGTACCAGATTCCCCATGCCTCGTGGTGAAGCAGAGCACCACTGCCTCCTGCCACTGGCCATCTGATGAGGTTGCCTTACACACTTATTTGGGGAGTAAATCCAATTGGATTCAATGTGGTTACTCCAGGGTAAATATATAGATGTGATATATATATATATTGTTTGTTTAAGTGGGTGAATAACTGTTGATAATGGAAAGCTGAAAAAAACTTTAGAACTTTAAAATGATATGGAAAACCTGAAGAGTTCAACATTATTTTGTTTTCATTAACAAAACATATCTATTTAGAAGAGACTAATTTCAACAGCACCCAATATCTCATTTGTGTTTATATGCATTTATGCTGCAATTAGATTAAGTCTCACTGAAATCAACTAGTCTTACTTTTGAGTAAACAAGAGTAGGGATTAATTGTTATATAACAGTTTTCTTTGAGAAACAGCACTTGATCTTAATTTTAAGGACATTATATTTGACAGCTGTAGGGAAGTGCCAGAACTGTTAATCTTGCTTTCCCCAAATTGCTTTGTTACTTGAGGCAAAAGATTACCTTCCTCCTCCTCCTCCTCCTGCCCCTGCCCGTTCCACATACACAAGCTTAGCCGATTGACAGATTAATTTTACTTGAATTACTTGGAAGGTTTCTTCCATCAAAACTGAGGGCAGCAGGCTAGGTACAGGACGGGTAATGTGGCATATACAGCTTTTTTCCCTCACATCAGAGGGAAATGTGATAAAAATGGAAGAATTCCACTGCTTCCTAGCATCTTTCATTTGAATTGCTTGCTTTGTTCTGATCCAGAGATTGGCCAAGAATGGCCTTTATGATGTTTCTGAATGTGCCACCATTTCTAATCATGATATTTTGTCTAGGATTTTAGGCCATTTCTACATTACCATGTAATTCAGATTATCAAATCAAATGATCCACATTATCTGCTGTGAGCTGGATTATATGAGTGTGCACTGCATATAATCCAGTTCAAAGCAGAATTTGTAGTTATTTTTCTCTGGTGACGTGCTAAACTGAGTCATGCTTAATTTAGATGTAATTTGCCTTTGTTTGTATTCTGCATTTGGACACATAGGACCTCTTAACACTAACCTACTTTGCCGGCAAAATGGCAGGCACTTGTGGCGCCTTGTGGTTTTTATATGGCAGTGTAGAAGGGACCTTAGTATCCTTTCTCCTCTGACAATGACTGAAAAGCTCCCCCCCTCCCAAGTTTATAACAAGGATAGAATGGGGATGAAAGGCACTGCAGACTAAGCAAGCCAGTAAAGTCAGCCATAGCAGAGAACTTGATGAACTAACCTGGATACAGAATATTATTTGAGAACACAGAAATTCTGGACTACGCTGACAACCATCATGTCAGACTACACAGAGAAGCCATTGAAATCCACAAGCACATGAACAATTTCAACAGAAAGGAGGAAATCATGAAAATGAACAAAATCTGGTTACCAGTATTAAAAAAAAACCAGAATCAAGACAATAAATATGGAACACCACTCAAAAACAGGGAACTCTAGACAACAAACAATCAAATTGCTAGTTTACACATCCCAACAAGAGGATGCCTTCAAGCAACAACAGCCAGACTACTTTAATGCAGATACCCCTACTAATTGACTTTGCAGCTTCATTGATACTCAATGATATTCAAACTTGCTAACTACAACATTCATACTTGCTTTACACAGGCAAGGGTTCTTTCTCCCGCCCTGGACGTTTCATACACACACACATACACACACATACTCCACTTGCCTCACCTCCAACAGACTTCTGAAGTTGCCGGCCACAGATGCAGCTGAAACATCAGAAGAGAATGCTACTTGAACTTGGCCATACAGCCTAAAAATCTCAGAGCAACCCAGAATGGGGATGGCTTTCTCCTCAGATTTTCCATGGTAACTGCTAATTATATTATGCAACAAAATTTGAAAAAAAATCTGTTTTGGGTTATTCCTATTTAATTGTGTCATACCTACTTTGAAAGTAGCTGTTATACTCCAGAAACTTTTTTTATGGCTGTCACATTGGTTCAGACTTGATGAGATATTCATTGAAAAACACTAACAAAATGTGCTGCAAATTTTTTTTGTGTGTGTTTTAATAAAAATTTTTTATGTTTTTATGATTGAACCAATAAGGAAATGACATTCATAACCCAGGAACAAAAATAGTCTTACATAGTATTATACATAGTACTCAATATGTATCGGGTCCCACATATGGTTGCATGCATTACAATGTGGATTTTAAGATCTGCGAGAATTAATTTAATTTTGCAACATTTATTCAAGTTTTGATGGTTACAGAGATAGTTAAGGAGTTTTGCAAGGCACTGAAGCTTTCTTCCAACCACAGGAAATCATATTCAGCTACCTCTCTTGAGGCTGAAATCTCATCCTTGTTTGACAGTCCTGTTTGCAGGCTGAGAAACTAGGTGTACTGATTTGACAATTTTCAGTGGTAGAGTGTATAGTTTCATGAGAGAAAAATACGTTTTAATGGACAAAATTGAGGGAGAGCTCTTTGACTCCAATCTGCAGGGAGCACTATATTTTCCCCAAGAAATGCTCTGTTTCCCAAGAAATAGAGGGGAGAGGGCATAGCTACTGTTCATGTTTCATAACTACCATTTCCCCCTCCAGAATGCCACTCTGAATCTGGCACGAAGCAGGGGGAAATGAGAACACACAATTGAAGTTAAAGTGTTCTGTTAAATTTAGTTCCTTCTGAAACTTTTGTATTCCATCCTTACCCCACCTTCAAAATGTAACAGCATGTGATTTCATCCCTTTTCAACCCAAATTTTGGACCTTTTAATAGTTCAAAAGGTAATCCCAGCTTTATTTCTGACAACCCAGCAGGTATTTTGAGAATAACCACACAGTTTTAAATCTATACTTTCAACACTAAAGATTAAAACGATGGTGTGTGTGTGTGTGTGTGTGTGCGTGCGCGCGTGTGTGCGTTTATATATATATACACACTCACACACACACACATATATATACATAAAGCTGAGATCCTCAGGAAATTCTACTCTATGCTTATTGTCTTCACTTGTTTTTTATTTTGATGGAAATTCAGCACACACTCAGTTCTCTAAATAAGGGAGTGTCTTTAAAAATGAACCTTTAATGTCATATGCAGTAAATTACCAGCTCTTTTGTCCCAAACTTGCCATGGTTTATATATATATATATATATATATATATATATATATATATATATATATATTCATATGTAGAAAACATGCAGTTTTCTCCTTCTGAAGACTCATGCATAGCACTATTTCCTTCTAAGCAAAGATAAAATGAAGAACACCGTATTTGATAAAAAGTCCTGTTTATGGTGACTTGGAAAGTATATAAATAATCCATTGAGAAGCACTAAGTCATTCTATTGGATTGTTTCACAGGGCAGTTAAACTTTAGTGTTTTGGTTTGGTTTTTAACAGAACGAAAGAAATGGCAGATGTATTTCTTTTTAACAAGACTGTTAGATAGCAACCAAAATCTTTGGGTGACATTAATGTGTGTAACATGGAATTATACATGTGTGTGCCTTTTTAAGGATGTTGGGGGAAGGGATATTCACTACAATCTTGTGCAATATCTTTTGCCCTTCATAAGTCTTCTTCAATGGTCAGGGATGCTTTCCTTTAAAGACCAGAGAAAAATAGGGTAGCTATCTGATGGTAATGATCACTTCCTGGAGATCTGGGAAGGAAAGAGCAGTGGTTTCACCTGGACTGAAGATATGCTACCAAACACTACCCATTTGCCCTCTCCCAGTCACCAAATGGCTCTGGAAGCTTGATATGCTTTGCAAAGCAGCTTTCTTAATGGACTGAAGTGTCAGCACAGAATGATTGGACTGGGCAAAATGTTAGACTCTACTCCCTATGTAAAACCAGTGCAATATAGTGGATTGAGTATTGTACTACAAATATGAACACTAGAATTTAGTTTTCATTTCACTATGACAGCCACTAGGAGAACTTGGACAAGTCACAGTCAGACTCAGAGGAAGGCAAAGATAAATCCCATCTGAACAAATCTCACCAACAAAACTCTGTGATAGAGTCACTTTAGGGTTGTAGGTCAGAAACTACTTGTGGGTGCAAGATCTCAATCATCACACTGGGGCAAGTTGGCCCCTTGCAACACTTTGGGGATAAGGCCTGCAGAGTGCCATCACATGATGCTCAGCAGGCCCCGCAACACAGCAGCATGCATTGCTGCCCCTTCCCCTGTCTGATGAAGGCAAGGACAAGGTGCCAATGTGCCTTGTCCTGTTGCCTTCATCTGATGTGGGAAGAAAGGAGGGTGCATGGGGCACCGCAAGGCACCCTGTGTGCCTGCCGTTTTGCCAGCAATTGCTGGCAAAACAGAAAAAATGCAGGTTAGTGTGAAAGGGCCCTATGTGACCAAATGCAGAATGCAAACAAAGGCAAATTACTTGGTTTAGCAGGTCACCAGAGACAAATATCTACAAATTCTCATATGTATGAATGGCATATACAAATATATTTTATCTTAGATTTTTAAATGTTTGAATAGTTTTTTAAAAATAAAATATTATCTGAGAACCACATCAGAGCATGCTAGGAGTGTAGGATCTAGAACTGACATCCGAGAAGTATTCACAATGTTAAACTGTAAGCATGTCATTTATTTAATGTTGCAAATCATTTAGGCCCAACTTCAGTCAATATGCTATTCGAGGAAACACATATCGGGTCAATATTATGTATGAAAACTAGCAAAAGCTCACATTTTTGGAAAAATTCTGGTGTAGATCATTCAAGAGAATTAAAAAAATGTTTTTCAACTTCAGGTTTGTGTTACATGTACTTGACCAGATTGAGTAGGGTTTCATCTAAATTGTCACTATAATGCAGCTTCGAGACGACTCAAAACCTTGGTGGCCACAAACTTTAGATGTAATTTGCCTTTGTTTGCATTCTGCATTTGGTCACATAGGTTCTTTTCACACTAACCTGAATTTTGTGCTGTTTTGCTGACACATTGGTGGTTACCAATGTGCACATATAGTGCATTAAAAAATCCCAAGAAAGTAATAGGGTATCCAAACAATGCACTGCAGTAGATATTAGTGTGATGGTTCCCAACCTCCAGGTCCCCAGATGTTTTGGCCTTCAACTCCCAGAAATCCTAAGAGCTGGTAAACTGGCTGGGATTTCTGGGTGTTGTAGGCCAAAACACCTGGGGACCCACATGTTGAGAACCACTGTGCTAGTATATCACAGATCCAGGGCAAAATTGACTCTGCAAAATTCAGAGTGCATTATAGACACCTGCCCCTTGCTTCAGAACTAGAGCTGCCAAGATGCACTCTAAGGTCATGGTAGGGCAACACGTGTCTAATTGACCTCCTGTGGTGGATAAGTGATTACCTCAGCTCCTACCTGTAATTTCCCCCTTTTAATCTCCTATGGCTGATGCATATCTCTAAGGGAAATTGGGGGGGGGGGGGGGCAGAACAGTTTGAGGCCAGGTTCTATGGTTAATGTGTATCCTTGGGGGGGGGGTTAAAAAGGTCAGTGAGGCAGAAATCAAGCGAGTGTCATTTTCAAACCCTTCCTTGTTTAAAAAGAAGAAGGGTGAAATGATTTGTTATTGCTGGCTTAGAAATCCTGATTTTGCGATATATTATTTTATTATGCAGTTCTATAGGGTTAAATCCGGCTAAACGTGGTCTGCAAAGAAGCATATGTACTAGCCACCAATATGTTAAAAATTCAGGATGAGTGAAGGTAATGATCCTACAGGTTCTGATGGAAAATATAACTCCATGAGGATATTATCTTTATGAAATAAGAGCTGGGAAGAGATATGCCTCATTGAAAACCTCTGTAGTACAGAATCCAGTGAGGATTCAGTTACTTAGCAAAGTGTCAGACACATGCATACTTATGTGCAAGTGAATGACCTTGAAAAAGTTGATGCTTGCTTTTATCAGTAAGACAAAAATAAGAAGTACCAGAATCTGTTTCATATGCTTTGTTTGGATTGTACTTACTACAAAGGCTTTCAAAAAATATACTTTTGTATCAGCATGGAATGATAACCAATTCTTAGGAGTGCAATCTTGTGCTTGTCTATCAGAAGTAAGTCTAATTTTGACATTCAGTAGGTCTTAATCCCAGCTAAGTAACTATGCAACTTATCATTTGCATTGCACTTCTATTCACTGGAAACAGAGCTCATTGGGACTTAACTCCATGCATGTCTGTGTAGCATTACGAGTGTAATGCTGTGTCCTTATACCCAGAGGCCCTGAAAATTAAGGAGGGCTATACATAAGTTCCCAGAGGGGCCATGTCTGGCCCATGGGCCTTCATTTTTCTCTGCCTGAGTTAGAGATTCAGGGGTCTGAAGGTTGAGAAAGAACTTTTCCAAACACTAAAAATGGTCATTGACTTTATATGTGATTCCACATGTAAATATCTCTTTATTTTAAAAGCAATCATGTTGAGGTGGATGGCTACAGTTTAGTGTATTTTCTACAGTCCTAGCTTACTATGTGTGATGACTCTGAGGCCGGTTGCACACAACAGAAAAGTCTGTGCCGAACCAGGTTTAAAAAACCCAAGTCAGGGCGAACCTTAGTTTGCATATCAGTCCCAAAAAACCGTGCTTTCTGCGTGGGGTGTCCAGATGCCCTCCCAGGACCATCAGGGAGGGCACTGAGACATCTACCCCCCAAAAACTTCAAAAAACTTACCCAGCCGCCATTAAACTGCTACCGGATCTCTTCTGGCACGTAGAAATGACACACCAGGAGAAGGAGGGATTAGCAGGAAAATTACTTCACACCTCCCTTCTCCTGGTGCATTGTGCTGATTCAGCCTAGAAAACCCTAGAGGGCTGTGCAGACCAACCCCTCAGTGGTCCCAGGACTACCGAGGTGTCAGTCTCCACAGGACTCATACTGCATTAGACCCAGGTCTTATTTATTTACAGTATTTATATTCCGCCCTTCTCACCCCGAAGGGGACTCAGAGCAGATCAGATTGCACACATATAAGGCAAACATTCAATGCCATAACATAGAACAGAGACAGAGACAAACGCAGGCACGGGCTGACCTCGAACTCATGACCTCTTGGTCAGAGTGATTTGTTGCAGCTGGCTGCTAACCAGCCTGCGCCACAGCCTGGCCTGGCCAGGTCTAATACAGTATCAAATTAATTCAGGACAAAGCAGGGTTTTTTGGTTTTACCAAAAACATCATTTGTACACCTCCGGTAAAACCATGGGAGCTCCCACATTATGGACCCTGAGTGGAAAGGCCCAGAGATGATACCACATTAATTATATTGGGAGATTTTCATGATCTAAATTATAAACATGAGAGAATACACACACACATAGTTTTGGTGATTAGCACACACAGGTCATAAAGGGGGATTGTTTAGGCTGCATTTATACTGTCCTATATCCCAGGATCTGATCCCATATTTTCTGTTCATCCCATATTATAGACTCAATCTATTTCAAAGCAGATAATCTGGGATAAAATCCTGGGATATAGGAAAGTGTAGATCCAGCCTAAATTGATTAATACAGACATAGTTCAATTTGTTAAATTGACAAAAATAACACATTATGGTTGAAAGAAGAATACTATCATGTAGGTAGTCACTACATCCAAAAACATATGAGAAGGCCACCCATCAAATTTAGGCCCCTTTTTACACTGTCATATAAAACCCAGATTATCTGCTTTGAACTGAATTATATGGCAGTATTGACTTAGGTCCCTTCTACACTGTCATAATTCTGATTTTCAAAGCAGATTATCCACGTTATCTGCTTTGAACTACATTATATGATTCTACACTAGAGGTATGTGACTTGGCAAAAAACATTTTCGGTCCAGTTTTTGGCTGCTCCTCCCCCCATATCAATTATTGGAAAATTCCTGAAATCAGGAGGGGGTGCCGTTTTCAGTCTGGTAAGATGTAGTCCATTAGTGCCAATGGGTACCCTTTAGAGGCTCATTTCTCCATTATTTTTAGGCCTAACACAGTGACACCTGCTTTAGTTGTAGGGCGCGTTTATGATTGCAAACCTGCCAAGGGGAGGAGAATGGACACAATCAACCAGACCTCTGATTTGCTGGGAAATAAATATGAGAAGCACACACAGAGAGAAACCTCAACTCCCATCATGAACCAGAAGGGAATGCAGGCTCTTTCAATTCCCACGCTGCTCAAAGCGCTATTGGGAAAGAGAATTCCCTCTCTGGAAAAGGGCCTTTCCCACCTTTTTCTCTCTTTCTGGCCCTATTTTCCTCAAGTGGGCACTTCATGGGCTTTGGTAAGGGATGAAGGAGGCTGTGCCAGGGAAGAAAGAAGAGGAGTCGTCTCCACCAGGTGCCCACTTTTGCTTGCTTTGCAAGGCTGCTCACAAACTGCTGCATCTGCCTCAGTTAGAGTGCCTCTCAGTCCCGTTGCCCCATCAGTTAAAATATTTGGCTTGTCATGGTTTGTTCCAGCTGAGCCTTTGGCTGCCCCTGCCTGATCCGTTTTCAGTTATCTGGTTGCTGGATCATCAAATTTCCCTAAATGCGATATTGCCAAATATAATTGTGCACACCCGTAGTCTACACTGCCAAATAATGCAGTTCAAAGCAGAAAATCTGTATTTTATGTAGAAGAGGCCTCAGATGAAACTTCTATATGCCATCTACTAGGCATGGGCGAATCTTCGGAATAAGTTGTTTATGGTAATAAATTCGTTATTCAAAATAGATCCGAAGGGGTTTCCGAGGTAGTTTGGTGCTTTGGAATTAACCTTCCAATTCGAAGCATTGGTGCCCATGCCTCTAAATACTTTCGGATAACCTTCAGATATATGGGAAACTGCGCAGACGTTACTTCAATTGGGATGGTTTAATCTAATTACGAAGACTCAATTCCGACGCTGCCACCAATTGTGATGGTGCTAAAGCCAATTGGGAAGACTCAAGCCAATTGTAATGGTGTCAAAGCAAATTGTAAATGCTGTTTCCACTGCTGAGGGGATTTTTGAATCTTTTAATCCCTCTAGATTATATATATATATATATATATATATATATATATATATATCACCTTTATATGAGGGGAAGGATTACAGGAGGTGATCTTTATTTCAAGATCCCAGCCTCTGTCTCTGTAGTTAGGGATTTCTGTGTTGTTGTTCCCTTTCTGAGGTAACTGTGACTATCACTCTTCCCCAATTAGGTGATTTATTAAGGTAACTGCCACCAACGTGAGGCTTTTGAATTATCACCGATGAAATTTGGCTCCATAGACACAGATGAGATGTAATGAGTCAGTTGTTAGCAAAGAACAAGTTTATTGCGTACAAAGCTTATGGTTGCAGGATGATTGATGTACTTATGGAACTTTAGATAAACAAGTGGTTTAATAACTCTTATAACCACCACACCAGTAGTCTCTGGTGTAATCCCACTCTCACTCTCTTACTGATAATATAAATTGTAGTGAACTCTAACCTCAGCTGAGCTCCTTAGTGAACAATGTCCCAACTACAATAAAAGCCTTTAATTTGATCTGCTACCGATCAAATTCCTGATCACTAGTCCTTCCCAACTAGAGATCTTGACTAGGCTCCCTTTAGTCTGCCTTGACTAAAGATTTTTGGCCAGGCCTGTCTCCTCAGCCCTTCTTGACTGAAAAGCCTCCAGCCACGCACTCCCGGCTTCTTTTAAAACCCACTTTTTCCTTTTCTTGGCTCCGCCCACTTCTCCCTCTGGTGAGCTAGCCAGCTCCGTCTCCTTGGTAACAGCACTACTGTGGATTGAAACAAGATGGCTTCTGTTTCAGCTACTGTGTCAACTAAACACAAATACATACTCTAACAATTAAAATTACACATAATAACTATGACTTCTCCACAGAAACCTTTGCTATTCAGGAAAGAAATCCCCCTTCCCATTTTGGAGTGGTTGCTTTCTATGGGTCACTTAAACCGGCTTCAGAAGTGGAGGGAGCCTGGATCTTGTCTTCCCGTGCTTAAACTCGGGCTTGCAAAAGTGGAGCGAGGATCTCGCTTGCAAACCACTTCGTTTTTCCGCGCTTAAACCCGGGCTTGCAAAAGTGGAGGGAGGATCTCCCTTGCAAGCCACTTCATCTTCCCGCGCTTAAACCCAAGCTTGCAGAAGGGAGAGAGCCTGATAATTGCAGGGTTTTAATTCTGGCGGCTCTCCCTTGCAAAACCCCTCCTGCCTTTGCCAGAAACTTTAAGTGAGGAAAGGGGAAAAGGAGGGGGGATCAATCACAATGTGCTGGCAAAACCCCAAACTAGAACTCTCCACCCAATGGGCAGGGAAAGCAAACTATCACCCTGCTAAGGATTTTCCACATTCCTCCCTATTATTTTAAATTACCCTGATATTATTATTATTATTATTATTATTATTATTATTATTATTATTATTATTATTATTATTATTGGCACCCCACTTTTCTCTCTAGATTTGAGACGGAAAGGGACTCACGTTATAATAGTATCATTCTGTAGGGAAAAAGTATCACACCTGTAGGGAAAAGGTTCGCAAGGCTAAAGCGCAAAATGAGCTCAGGCTTGCCAGGGACATAAAAAACAACAAAAAAGGCTTTTTTGCTTACGTTGGTAGAAAAAGGAAGAAAAAGGAGGCGAAAGGGCCATTGCAAGGAGAAGATGGGGTGATGGCGACAGGGGACAGGGAAAAGGCAGAACTGCTCAATGCCTTCTTTGCCTCGGTCTTCTCAGAAAAAGAAAGCCATCTTCAACCTCAGCAACACGGAATGGACGAAGGATTGGGGGAAATCCAACCCCAAATAGGGAGACACGTTGTCCAGGAACACCTGGCCTCTCTAAACGAATTCAAGTCCCCAGGGCCAGATCAGCTACACCCAAGAGTACTGAAGGAACTAGCGGAAGTTATTTCAGAACCACTGGCAATTATCTTCGAGAGTTCTTGGAGAACGGGAGAAGTTCCAGCAGATTGGAGGAGGGCGAATGTGGTCCCTATCTTCAAGAAGGGAAAAAAGAACGACCCAAACAATTACCGTCCGGTCAGCCTCACATCAATACCAGGCAAAATTCTGGAAAAGATCATTAAGGAAGTGGTCTGCGAACACTTAGAAACAAATGCGGTCATTGCTAATAGTCAACACGGATTTACCAAAAACAAGTCATGCCAGACTAATCTGATCTCTTTTTTCGATAGAGTTACGAGTTGGGTCGATACAGGGAATGCTGTGGATGTAGCGTACCTGGATTTCAGTAAGGCCTTCGACAAAGTCCCCCATGACCTTCTGGCAAACAAACTAGTAAAATGTGGGCTAGACAAAACTACGGTTAGGTGGATCTGTAATTGGCTAAGCGAACGAACCCAAAGGGTGCTCACCAATGCGTCGTCTTCATCATGGAAAGAAGTGACAAGTGGAGTGCCGCAGGGCTCCGTCCTGGGCCCGGTTCTGTTCAACATCTTTATTAACAACTTAGACGAAGGGTTAGAAGGCACGACCATCAAGTTTGCAGACGACACAAAACTGGGAGGGATAGCTAACACTCCAGAAGACAGGAGCAGAATTCAAAACGATCTTGACAGACTAGAGAGATGGGCCAAAACTAACAAAATGAAGTTCAACAGGGACAAATGCAAGATACTTCACTTCGGCAGAAAAAATGGAAATCAAAGATACAGAATGGGGGACGCCTGGCTTGACAGCAGTGTGTGCGAAAAAGACCTTGGAGTCCTCGTGGACAACAAGTTAAACATGAGCCAACAATGTGATGCGGCTGCTAAAAAAGCCAATGGGATTCTGGCCTGCATCAATAGGGGAATAGCGTCTAGATCCAGGGAAGTTATGCTCCCCCTCTATTCTGCCTTGGTCAGACCACACCTGGAATACTGTGTCCAATTTTGGGCACCACAGTTGAAGGGAGATGTTGACAAGCTGGAAAGCGTCCAGAGGAGGGCGACTAAAATGATTAAGGGTCTGGAGAACAAGCCCTATGAGGAGCGGCTTAAAGAGCTGGGCATGTTTAGCCTGCAGAAGAGAAGGCTGAGAGGAGACATGATAGCCATGTACAAATACGTGAAGGGAAGTCATAGGGAAGAGGGAGCAAGCTTGTTTTCTGCTGCCCTGCAGACTAGGACACGGAACAATGGCTTCAAACTACAGGAAAGGAGATTCCACTTGAACATCAGGAAGAACTTCCTCACTGTGAGAGCTGTTCGACAGTGGAACTCTCTCCCCGGGGCCGTGGTGGACGCTCCTTCCTTGGAGGCTTTTAAGCAGAGGCTAGATGGCCATCTGTCGGGGGTGCTTTGAATGCGATTTCCTGCTTCTTAGCAGGGGGTTGGACTAGATGGCCCATGTGATCTCTTCCAACTCTACTATTCTATGATTCTATGATTCTATGATTCTATGATTCTATGATTCTGGGAAGGGAAAAGGTTGCATTTTAAATCTATGTCTTAGTAGTATTCCTGTGTATGTGACATGTAAGCCCCATCCACTCCTGAGCATGGGAAGAAACCTACTCCCAGATCATCTTCTTATCCCAGATTATATGGCAGTGGGGACATATATTCTCCTCCTTCTCCTCGTTTGCAAGAGGAATCAGGCTGGATCTACACTGGCCTATATCCCAGGATCTTATCTCAGATTTTATGGCAGTGGGGACATATATTCTCCTCCTCATTTGCAAGTCAGGCTGGATCTACATTGGCCTATATCCTAGGATCTTATCCCAGATTTTATGGCAGTGGGGACATATATTCTCCTCCTCGTTTGCAAGTCAGGCTGGATCTACACTGGCCTATATCCCAGGATCTTATCCCAGATTTTATGGCAGTGGGGACATATATAATCCTCCTCCTCCTCCTCCCCCTCCTCTTCCTCCTCCTCCCAGAGGAGGAGGAGGAGGATAATCTGGATTGGGAGCTGCTTTTTTTCTTTTTCTTTTTTTTGCAAAGCTTTGGAGAACTTATTCAGAGGCTGATGGCCATCTGTCAGGAGTGATTTGATCGTGTGCTATCATTTCTGTTCCAGGTTGATAAATGTCATTTCCTAATTGGTTCTGTCATAAATACAGCAAGGGACATTGCCCTATAAAAAATAGCACATTATGGTTTGTTGAGTCTCTCTCCACCAATTTAACAAGGTTTCAGTCACAAAAACAAAGTTTCTGAAGTAGAACAATGACTTTCAAAGTAAAGACAACCCAATAAAACAGGAAATAAGACTTTCAAACCAGGAACAGATTTCTGCAATTATTAAAAAAAATAGTGTATTATAAAAGCTATGAAAATACTCTCCGTTATCGACCGCTGGCTTCGTTCCTGACCCTGAAGTAACGCTCCGCTCCCAATTCCAATTTGGCTCCTGGTTCTGCAGTTACGCTCCATTACTGACCGCTGGCTTCGTTCCTGACTCTGCAATTACTCTTCGCTCCCAATTCCAGTTTGGTTCCTGGTTCTGCAATTACACTCCGTTACCAACCGCTGGCTTCATTCCTGACTCTGCAATTACTCTTTGCTCCCAATTCCGGTTTGACTCCTGGTTCTGCAATTACGCTCCGTTACTGACCACTGGCTTGGTTTCTGACCCTGCAGTAACTCTTTGCCCTTCGTTACTTTGTTTCCGACACCGGTTTGTTTGCGCTGCCTCCGGCGGCAAAGTTTGGCCCGGTTTGGGACATTGTTTGGTTTGGACTCTTGGGAATTCGGCCCGTAGTTTGTTTTGCCTTCTTCAAGTTATCCGGCAATTTTGAGCTGAATCTAAGCAGTTTTGTTTTAATCCGGATTATATCTCTGGATAATCCAGATTATACTCTGGTTTGGTTTTTTGGAGTTTTTTCAGTTCAAATGTCTTTTTCACACTGAAGTTTAAGTGTTGCAAGCTCCTGTGTTTGTTTATTGAGCTTTGTTTGAGTTGTTTATACAATAAACTGTATTTCCATCCATTGGCTGGCGTTTGACCTTGACACTAATTGAGAACATAAACTAAACAATGTACAGATATGTTAAATGCATACATTTTAGTGCTAGTAAGAGATCTACTGTCATCCCCAGGTTTCTAATCCATCAATTTTAACAATGGAGATCCTTGCAACTTTTTAAATCAAAGGGGCAAGTCACAATGGTACAATAGGCTATGTGTTTATACTTATTATCTCTATTGATAATTGATTTCTATGGAGCTCTGGCTCATAAGGCAGAATCAATAAAATGTTCTGTTCAGTAAGGAAAATGGCATCAACTGCCATCCAAGCACACACATTCCACATACATTTCTGTTATTTCTCAGTTTATAATCTTCATTTTTGTCAAAACTGGTTTACTAGCATGGATTAGCACAGTTGCCTGTTAGGCTTATGCACAGAATCGGAGTGGTCAGTATCCATTGGCTAATCCGGCTTGTTCAGCGTGGCCGATGACCATAATGGTAAGGACTTAGCTGTCACGTTTTATGTTCATTACAGAACAATATGGCAGCTGATCCTGACTCCTCCTCCCCTATTTGGCACCACGCAGCACGGAGAGGCTGCAGCATGCTGCTCAAATGGGGTTTCCCTCTGAGCCCTGCCTGTTGAGCCAATCAGAATAGAAGAACGCAGTGACATGTCTTACGCAAGTTGTGTCCAAGGAAATGGTTCCAGGAAGGATGCTTCCTTAACCCCATTCTTCAAACCCAGACTCTCTTGAAAGGAATATAAGAAAGGGTCCTAGGAGGGGTGCTTTCTTAACCCTGTTCTTCAAACCCAGGCTGCCTTGAAAGGAAGATAGAAAAGGATCCCAGAGAGGGTGCTATCTTAAGCCCTTGCCATAAATTCTGGTTTCCTTAACAAACCGAAGGGAAAGGATCCCAGAGGAGGTGTTATCTTATGCCCTGCAGCTGCTTCTGGAGAAGTTACAGGGCGAGGGCAGTGGGGGAATATATTTTGGGGCATCTTTGTAAGGAGATTATATTTTCTACATGAAAAAGTAATTCCTAAAAATTAGTGGATGGCCCAAATGTTATGAAACTTGGTGGGCTAACAATGATAGATGTGTCCTCGAAGTGTGGTCATTTTAATCATGATAGCCCTAAAATGATGGGAAGGGGAGCCTGTGGAGCCCTCCCCCCCCCCCCATTGCTACCAATGGGCCAGATCTAGCCATATTTTCCAGCTGTGGTCCAAAAACGGCTATCCAGCTACCCATCCGGTAGACCCCCAAACGGATACGGGGGTCTACCAATATCAGGCAAGCAGAAATTGATCATGGTTCAGCCAAAATGCACAAGTCTGTTGTCTAATTTGGATTCTCCTTGGCTGTGAGGCTATGAAGAATATTCGGATGAGCAACTGAACTTCAATTTTTTTCATAACTAGATCTCTCTATCTCTCTGAAAAACAGCCATATTTTTATATTAACTTTAGGCCAGTTTTTGCACTCCATATGTTCCTGTTACAGTCGTGTAAAACAATTGAGATCATGTAAGAGGAGCTGCCAATATGTCAGTGTTGGTAGCCTTGTAGGAAAAGGTAATGCTTACAGGAGAAGTAAATGTTTTGTTAAGTCCATAGACTTATTTTTATGTTATGAGAATAATGGGGAATAGCATATTAGATGGTCCAAGCCTGCCATTATAACCAAACCTGGCTCAAGTAGATGGCTCACATTTTCACATGCATTACTTGATAAGGAGCCCCCAACGGTGCAGAGGGTTAAACCGCTGAGCTGCTGAACTGGCTGACCAAAAGGTCAGCGGTTCAAATCCTGGGGTGGAATGAGTTCCCGCTGTTAGCCCCAGCTTCTGCCAACCTAGCAGTTTGAAAACATGCAAATGTGAGTAGATTAATAAGTACCATTCTGGCGGGAAGGTAACGACGCTCCATGCAGTCATGCCAGCCACATGACCGAGGAGGTGTCTACGGGCAATGCCGGCTCTGTGGCTAAGAAATGGAGATGAGCACCAACCTCCAGAGTCAGACATGACTAAACTTAATGTCAGGGGAAAACCTTTTACTACTTGATATTCTCTCCATAAATGGGGTAACTTGCATATGGAAATGAGAATTATCACAACTTAGTTATTTCAAATAGGACTGTCAATTACTCTTTATCACTATATAATGGCCATGTCTCACCCTCCAATTGAAACAGTTCACACCTTCAAATGCTAATAGGCACCTCATTCACATGTGTAGCAGTAAAGGAGAAAGGAAAGGAACACTTGATCCAGGCAAAAGAATTACTACTGAACAACAATGTCCTTGCTTTAAATTGTTGTGTTTTATATTGCTATTGTTTTTATTTGGGCTTGGCCCCATGTAAGCCACCCTGAGTCCCCTTTGGGGAGATAGAGGCGGGGTATAAAAATAAAGTTGTTATTATTATTATTATTATTATTATTATTATTATTATTATTATTATTATGACACAACAAACAAGATAGATATGCTGGATTTCATATCACAAAATCACAAGTCGAACACTTCCCAAGTGTCTAGGACTGTGTGATGTACTTTCGGATGATGCGTGCAGATCCCAGCAGGGTGGCCTTTTGCAGCTGGCAGATCGTAATTTTGTCAATGCCTATTGTTTCCAAATGCCGGCTGAGATCTTTTGGCACGGCACCCAGTGTGCCCATCACCACCGGGACCACCTGCACTGGTTTCTGCCAGAGTCTTTGAAGTTCAATCTTGAGGTCCTGATAGTGGCTGAGTTTTTCCTGTTGTTTTTCGTCAATGCGACTGTCACCTGGGATGGCAACATCAATGATCCAAACCTTTTTCTTTTCCACAACTGTGATGTCTGGTGTGTTGCGTTCCAGAACTTTGTCAGTCTGGATTCGGAAGTCCCACAGTATCTTTGCGTGCTCATTTTCCAATACTTTTGCAGGTTTGTGATCCCACCAGTTCTTTGCTGCTGGGAGGTGGTACTTGAGGCATAAGTTCCAGTGAATCATTTGGGCCACATAGTTCTGCCTCTGTTTGTAGTCTGTCTGTGCAATTTTCTTACAGCAGCTGAGGATATGATCAATGGTTTCGTCGGTTTCCTTGCACAGTCTGCATTTTGGGTCAACAGCTGATTTTTCGATCTTGGCCTTAATTGCCTTTGTCCTGATGGCATGCTCCTGGGCTGCAAGGATCAGGCCTTCTGTCTCCTTCTTCAGGGTTCCATTCGTGAGCCATAGCCAGGTCTTCTCCTTATCAGCTTTTCCTTCAATTTTGTCAAGGAACTTTCCATGCAATGTTTTGTTGTGCCAGCTGTCAGCTCTAGTTTGTAGTGTGGCTTTCTTGTACTGGTTTTTTGTCTGGTGTGCTTTGAGGAGTTTCTGATTTTTGACTTCAATCAAAGCAGGTTCTTCACTTTGCTTTACATATTCTGCCAGGGCATGTTCTTCTTCTTTGACTGCTTGTTTTACTTGTAAGAGTCCTCTGCCCCCTGATCTTCTAGGCAGATATAGCCGGTCAACATCACTGCGAGGGTGCAGTGAGTGATGAATGGTCATGAGTTTTCTTGTTTTTCTGTCCAAATTGTCCAGTTCCATCTGTGTCCAGTTTATGATGCCAGCAGTATATCTTATGACAGGTATGGCCCAGGTGTTTATGGCCTTGATGGTGTTGCCTCCATTGAGCTTGCTTTTGAGAATTTTTCTGACCCTTAGTTTAAACATAGTGGGCAGACACGTTATTGGCCTGTAGTTTCCTGGTGCTGCTCCTTTTGCTGGATCCTTTTGTATCAGGTATGTTCTTCCAGTTGTTAGCCATTCACTGATACTTCCTTTCTGCAGCATCTCATTGAATTGTTGGGCCATTTTTCCATGTAAACTAATCAGATGTTTGAGCCAAAATCCATGAAGTTGATCACTACCAGGCGATGTCCAGTTCTTGACTTTTTGCACTCGTTTGCTGATGATTTCAGTTGTTATTTCCATCTGTTCCATTTTGTTCTGTGAGAATTTTCCTTCAAACTCCTTTATCCACCCAGCGTTTTTGTTGTAGTTCTTATTATTTTCCCAAAGCTCTTTCCAGAACTTCGTTGTTGCAGTTTTCTCTGGCTTTATGATTACTGTGTCTGTTGTTTGGTTCAGACTCTGGTAGAACCGTCTTTGGTCTGATTGAAACAGTTGATTTTGTCTGTACTGGATGATTCTGGCTTCATATCTTTCAGTTTTTCTGGCTGTTGCTGTAATTTGTTCTTTCACAATTTCCAAGGCATCTTCAATTTTTCTGGTGTTCAGCCAGTACTTTCTGATCAGGTATTGCTTGATTTTGTCATTCTTCAGTTTCTTCTCTTTCATATTTTTCAGGTTATTTGCATCTGATCTAAGTTTCTTGATTTTCAACTCTAGCCTGACCTTCCACTTTGGTTTTCCAGTCGATTTTCTTTGGGGCTGCCTTGGTTGTAGGAGCCCAAGCTCTTCTGTTACTATCACTGCTGCACTGTAGGCAAACTGGTTTGTTTGTTCAATTGATGTTATTTGGACAGTGGAGAGTACTGCATTCACATCTTTCACGAGAGGCGCCAGGTGTCTCTTGGGCACTGTTTTTAGAGTTGGGAGCCGCTGCAGCATGAGCCATGATCTTATTCTTTGCTGCAGCATGAGCCATGATCTTATTCTTGAGCTCTTGTTGTCTTGCTGTCAAGGTTCCTGGTGGTCCAACAGGTGTTTCATCAAATTCTTGCAAAAGCTCCACACTTTCTTCTGGTTCAATCTGTTCCACCATTCAAAGTGTTGCTGGAGTCTCTGCTGCTCTGTGCTGTGGTCTGATGGTAATTTGCTTTGCAGATTTTCTGGATTTCTGCGAGTTCAACTTCACTGAACACTTTGTTTCTGACTATGAATCTTCATTGGTCAGCCAGTCGGGGTTCTATTATCTGTGAGTCAGGGTACTCTTGTTTCCATAGCTGATGCATCCTTTTTTGGTAGCCGCGCTTTTCAGGTTCAGAGATGTAATAGCATTTCATGACTGTGCGGTTTTCTGGCATTGTATATTTCTGCTGCTTCTGTGACTGTTCATTTGGGTTTTGATGATTCCGTAGCCCACTTGTCGATGGATGTCCAGAATCAGCAGCATCCACCGCGGTCCTTTTTATCCTGGGCGACGACCGAGCCAGTATAGACTTTGTTTTGGTTTGATTCTCCATAATGCTAATGGGTTAGGTGCACTTGTTTGCATTCTTCCGCTGAAGCCTCTCTGGCTTGGTTGGACCTGCCGGTAGTTACACTACCACCAGCACAGCCCTCAGCATTCTCGGAATGGCTAAGCCCCCCCCCCTACCACGTCAAGGTGGCACCTGCGGGGGGGGGGATTATATTATTATTATTATTATTATTATTATTATTATTATTATTATTATTATTATTTATTGAACTCTAGACTGAGTTCAATTAAGATAGGTCATCCAGCATATGTTCTTGTTTGTGACATTGATGTGTGTGTGTACACATACTGAGTGGAACCTCTACTTAAAAGCATCCCTAACTTGTCATTCGGCCTGGGTTTTGCTTTGAAATTAAAGACATGTTTTGAGTTAAAGCCTAGTGCCAGAGTATAGGGTTTTAGGGATTCAAGGGAGCTGCCTCCATTCTTGTTGCCTCAGTGCTTCGTACTCTTGTCCACTTTGGGAGATTGTTTTCTGCTTTTCTCTTGTCCGTTTTGCTCTTGTCTGCTCTGAGGAACTTTGGATTTGTTGATTTTGCGTGGTTTTTATTCCTGGTATATTTGGTTTCATGAAGAGAGAGAGCAAGAGAGGGAGGGAGGCTGGAATGAGTACAGTATGAAGAAAATGGTGCTCTTCACTTTTGTCTTTGTGCTTCCTTGCCACAACTTTGTGCTTCTACCATTTTAAAGTTCCTCTTTCTTTTTTAATGTTCCATGTGAATGTGCATTTCTAAATTATTTGTTACATGAAAAAGTGGGTGTGAGGTTGGGGAGCCTGAACAAATTGATAGTATTTCAATGAGAAATTTGCTTTAAGATAAGAGCATTTTAAGTTAAGAACTCAGACCCAGAACAAATTAAATGCTTGAGTCAAGGTACCACTGTGTGATGTTTAAAAAGTATTAATTGGTTTCTGATCTACATTGAAACTGCTTCATTGACCCACATTATTATACAGTTCTCTACGTTGTGTTTAATACCCTTGTATTAAACACAATATATTAAAGAACCAGGGTGTTTAATACCCTTTTTGTAGAGCCATCAAGAAACCAGATACTAAATGAGACATGAAGGATGAGCTACTATGATCTTTAAGGTAGGGTTTGTCCAAAAGGGTTTTTTTTCCTAATTGCTAAGGCCAGTGGGGAATGGAAAAAGAATTCTGGACTACTCTAGTAACATTTTTCTGTGTTTTGTGTTAATTTCTATTTAAATATTCTATTAACTTATTTTTATTAGTGTGAAATATTTTTGAATGACTGCATCTGATCTTTGGGAAAACAAACAGTGAAAATATGTAAATCACTTTCAAAAAGTATCTGTGTTGATTTGGAGGATGATTTAGTGAAAACTGATTTCTTTTCAAAAAACACCAGAACACCATAAGCCAGAGCTCAAAACATGAGTCATTCCTAACAAGCATTGATCTTTGGAAGGGTAATGAAAAAGTGATGAGGAGACATGGGATGAATATCTCCTCGTTTGACCTGGGAAAGACATTATTAAATGACATAGAATGATTCAGCAACTCTCATATCACTAAAGATATTTTTGAAAGAAAGGCTTTTAGGGGGGTAAATCTTGAGAATTGTGATGGCATTTCTGCATTACTCTCTGTTCCCCTTGACACAATGTTCTTAGAAACTGGGCCAATCCATACATCTGCTTCTCCATCAAAGTGTTGTTACCTATTTTGAGTTTGGATATGGAATAGGTTCTGTTCAATTTGCTGAGCAACCTAATGACTAATGAGACCAGACAGGAGAAATGTGATAATATAAGGACAATTTTTATTAATGGTTACCTGTTAAATTGTTTTTGGTGATAAGCAAAACTAATAAGTGGGAGCAACTTGATGCAAGACGATCTTGAGTGGTCGGTCTCAACAAAGCCATCAAGAAACCCACAGCTACCCCATGGTGACAATACAATTGCACTCAAGGGGAATCCCCAAAACTCAGAATTGCTCCTAGGCTAGCTAGTAAAGGCAAGTTTCTAGAGAAGGTAGTGGTCTCCCAAGTCCTAAGCTTTTTGGATGAGACTGATCTGGATCAATTTCAATCTGGTTTCAGGCCCCACCACAGAATTGAAATGGCATTGGTTGCCTTGGTGGATGACCAACAAAGAGAGCTAGATGGGGCATGATGTTGCAGTGGCTCTGGTCCTTCCTGGAGGATCAGACCTAGATGCTGGTGCTGGGGACATCTGTTTGACTCCCTTCAAATCTGCCCCCCCCCCCCCATTCTGTTTAATATTTACATGAAACCACTGGGAGAGGTCATCCAGAGTTTTTGGGTTTGGTGTCAAATTTACGCTGATGAGACCCAACTGTATTACTCCTTTCCACCCAAAGCCAAGGATGCCGTCCAGGTCCTAAACTGGTGCCTGTCATCAATAATGGCTAATAAGTTGAAATGAAATCCAGACAAGACAGAGGTACTCCTGGTCAGTCGGAAGGTGGATCAAGGTGTGGGATTACAGCCTGTGTTGGATGGGGTCACACTCCGCCGATGACTCACGTTCGCAGTCTGGGGGTACTCCCGGACTCATTGCTGACCTTGGAGCCTCAGGTGTCAGCGGTGGCCAGGAGCACCTTTGTACAATTAAACTTGTGCACTAGCTGTGCCTCTACGGAAGGCTGCCATTGAAGATAGTTTGGAAGCTTCAACTGGTACAGAGATCTGCAGCCAGATTATTGACTGGAATTCTGCATAGGGAGAGAACCACTCCCATGTTGCAGCAGCTCCACTGGCTTCCAATTCATTTCCAGACTAAATACAAAATGCTGGTCCTTACCTGTAAAGTCCTAAACAGTTTGGGCCCAGTCAATCTAGAAAATCGTATCTCCTTGTACAAGCCTGCCCGGGCTCTTCAATCAGCTGAGGAGGTCCGACTCTCGGTCCTACCCCTGTCTCAAGCACACCCGGTGGAAGTGGGGGGGAGGGGGGAGGGCTTTCAGTGGTTGCCCCCTGCCTTTGGAATGTCCTTCCCAAGGAAATCAAAATTGCCCTCTCTACTCTCATTTATGAAGCAACTTAAAATATTCTTATGCTTTTAAGCATACAATGAGAAGGAAGAAGGAAGTTCATAGCACTGATTAATGGAACAGAAAGGGAATGGAGTTGATATTCTACCTCTATTATGATTATTTAATGATAATTTTTTGATGTACTTGTTTATTTTAATCTGCTGCATAATATATTATATTGTTTATTTCTGTTTAAATTTTTATTTTTGTTTATATAGGCATTGAATGTTTGCCTGTTACCATGTTGGAAGCTGCCCTGAGTCCCCTTGGGGAAGTAAGGTGGGTTACAAATATATTATTGTTGTTGTTGTTGTTGTTGTTGTTGTTAACTGTAAAGCTGACCAGAACGTGTAAATCTTCAAGCCACATAGCCCCCAGTGAGGGCAAAAACCTAGAGATCATTCCTAAGGACAGTATTATCTTTCCCACCCTTTGATTGCTTGATACTTAGGGGCAGTTTCAAATCCCCATCCTTCAGCAAATATGCCAGAAGGTGCTCACCAACCCATATCTCTCCCTATGTATTTGAGACACCATCCTGAGCCAATTGTTCAGTCCTTCATGACACTGTAAAGTAGACAAAAAAACATGCTCAAGTCTTTTTTAGAATGGTGAATTGATATTTTGAGATACTTCCATGTGGAAGACTCCCAGATGCTATCAAACAAATAACATTGGCCAGTTATTCCATGCCCACCTTTGGTTTAAGGGGGAAGGCATAATACAGGAGGGTTGCAAAAGGAAAATAATAAAGTATCTCAATCCTCAAGTGCTGGAAAAATTTGTGAAAGGTGCAGAGTAATTGCACAATAAAAACGTTGTCTGAAATCCCCCTTAGAGACATAGTTTACAGTATAATGCTTCAAGCTAAATATTTCACAAAAGAGACAGAAAGAGTAAGAGTGTGTAGTAGCTTTAATTCTGGTAACTTCTGTCACTTGCTTAGGTGTTAAATATTGTCCTGACAAAGTCTTAATCAGGTGGAAATGGGATGACTTTGTCAAATGCACAAAGAACTATTGTTTGATTATTACACTGAAGTAAGGAGTTATAATTTCTACTTTGTCACTGTCTCTAACTCCTGATTTAGTGTTATAAAACTTGTCTTTGATTCTCACATTTTTAATGGTATGTGCTCCAGTGGTTTACCTGACAACTTATTCTTCTTTACATTTATCATGTGTTCTTTCATGGAAGCATCATAGTTCATTGAGGCAGTAGATAGCATGTTAAGTGAAGCAGTTGTATGAGGATATCAATACATTTTCTTTCCTTGGAGATGCTCACCAAATGATATTAGCAACATGGCAAGCAACCAGGGCATTATTTAAAAACAGATAGGAATTCTTGGTGGTGACAGACATTGTTTTCTTTTTCTAATATCCCACATGGTACATGCCATTTATGACATGATAGTGTGATGTGTCTCATTTTTGAGATGCCAACTTCTGTTATGAAAGAAACGAAGTATTTTGCTCAAGGAGCAAAATACTAAACAGTTTTCATAAAACATGAAGGTATTCTAGAAAGAGATATTGGGAATTCTGTGACTGATTTCCTATCATGATTAAGGAAAAATAAAATATTTGCCTATTGTATTTTTCAGTCACAGAGTGTATGACTGAAAAACAGTATGTTTCTCTACTTCTCCACTGGACCCATAACCTATTTCACTAATTATTAGAAAATTGGCATGATAATCCAAACTTTTCCAGATCACCAGATCACACCAAAGTGATGATTATGAAATGTTCCTTCCCCAATCTAAAATGGGAATCTCCATGTTTATGGCATGAGAATTGGTCCTTGGTATCAAGATGGGAATAGGCTTAGGCCAGTAGGAGGATATGATAAAACAAAAACAAAAAAAAAATCTAAAAAGGTATGTTCTGTTATCAGCCAGAGGAGTTCATAGGAAAATGAAATATTTCAAGTTTTAGATCAAGATGCTACTGAGCATATTTTTAAAGGGAAGAAGTATAGCTTTAAATTGCTCATAATTTTAAAGCATCCAGGTTTCCAATATGCTTCCTTATAGAAAGCTCTTTTCCTTTTCAAATAGATTATTCCACACCTATGATGATGGTGGTTCTCTCAAAGACATGTGGGATAATAATTTCCACCCCCCCCCAAAAAAAACCCCTCAAATAAGTTCTTTTATCTTGCGTTCACTTCATTATTATATTTTGTTCAATTATTTCACTTATTTTTTTTGTCTTTCAAGTGTAGCGTTCAGTGGCCTTCATTTCCAAAGGAAACAGAGGATTTAACCATAGTTCCCATCCCACCTTAAAATAGACTATAATAACTTTATTGTCATTGTACATCGTAAATGCTTTCCCCAACACACATCACAAAACAACACACCCTACACAAGTGATTCTCAACCTGTGAGTCCCCAGGTATTTTGGCCTACTACTCCCAGAAATCCCAGGCAGTTCACCAGTTTTCTTGGAGTTGAAGGCCAAAACGTCTGAGGAACCATAGGTTGAGAATCACTGTCCTACACACTCCTACCACCACTGCACAGTCCCCAATGTCTAGTTTCAGCTGTTTTATGATAGTGGAAGCAGTGAAGTGAATTGTTCCTCAGCTTCACAAGGCTCAGTTCCTCTTCATTTGAAAGACAACATTCTCCAGAAGCAGTATTGCACTGCTTGATATGCTCGGTGGGACTCTTTACAGTGAAGAGAAACTATAAAAAGACAACTCCCCCCGCTCCCCCCCCCCCCCGCTTTAAAAGTAATTGGTCATAACATGAAAGAGCAATTCAAAAGTCATATTCAAAGCCAGATACTAAACTAAAATGATTTAATAGATATTTGTAATTTAGCAAAAAAGGGGAAAAGGAAGATAGTGTTAAACATAAACCATTTGCAGTGGTTCTCAACCTGTGGGTCCCAAGGTGTTTTGGCCTACAATTTCCAGAAATCACAGCCAGTTTACCAGCTGTTAGGATTTCTGGCAGTTGAAGGGCAACACATCTGGGGACCCACAGGTTGAGAACCACTAAATTAGAGAGTCCATATACATGGGCACAATGAATCAGGGTCCATTTACCCTGAGGTGGCCTTGTCACACAGTTTTAAAGTAACCCACATTTTGTGGCAGCAATGCATGTTCACATGGCCATCCTGCTTTCCCAAGCTTGGGCAGTTTGGGGCCAAGAGATGGCATTTCCTTTTCCCCTGACATCCTTGGCTTAGCGATAACCTCCAGACAAGAAACTGGTGGTCGTCATCATTTGTTGCATCCACCAAAGGATTGGAGAAGGGGAAGGTAGAATGATGTTGTGCTCAGTGGATGTGAAAGGCAATGACCACCACCAGTTTCACACCAAGTGGTTGCTGCTACTGTAAGCAAAAAATGACAGAAGGAAGCTAAGAGTGGTGGGCTGTGTGGACCTGCTAGCTACTGAGACAGTTTGGTGGATGGCCATACAAGCTTTGGTGATGCTGGTCCGGAGTACCCTACTCAATTATCATTACCATTTGTTACCTATGGAGATGGGCAATAAAAAAAAAGTTATGCCCAAAAGCTTGTTAAAATAAAAGTCTTTGCTTGTCAGAAGAAATGGGGAAAAGAGGGAACAGAAAAAATATAAAAATCAGAATAGGCATATGAAGGTCATGACTTTGAACAAGCATTAAAAGGAATCAGAGTGTTGACATGTTGTCATGACAGGTTTGGGGAGGGAGAAAGCTAATACTTAACACATACTAAATGCTTAGTTCTCCCCCAAAGTGCAAAAGAGGCAGCTGTTCGGAGATGATTGTATTAACCTTTTATCTTTGAGCAGGTTGTTCTATAATGCTATAATGGAAGAGATAAACTACCTTTTTTAAAAAAATGTACTAAACTAATAATAGCAAATGATGAAGCAAAATTGTTATAAAGTGCTAAAATGGAAGAAAAAACTCATTCACGGTTCACAAGGTTGATGCTAATGGAAGTGCCTGTTAATTAAAAAGAATTGCATTTATACCCATGTTCACTTTTTGCTAGACCAGTGCTCTGATGTTTCCTACCTCACTGGATAAAGCCATAGAAAAGTTGCAGTGTATGGTTTATAGCAATTATATGGTTGATAGCTATTATGAGAAAAAACTCATAATACATTTGGTAAAGAAAATGTTAAACCAAATGCATTTTATTCAAATTGATATCCATTTATTCAATATGATAAGATAAAAACTCAGATTTCAGTGTTTCAGATAAATACAAGATAAAATGAAAAAACAAGTGCAGATTGAAAGGAGAGGGACTAATTTGGACAATTTGGACTGTTCTCTTATTATGGTCTCTATTATTATAATTGTATATTTTGTACAATAGTCTGGACAATAATTTTACACCATTCTTTTTTGACTTTTTGTTGTTGTGTTATTATTTCTACTAGGGAAGAAATAATAGGGTAACAGAAACTGTCAATTTTGCTTGATCTTATATCTTACAATTTAATAAATATTTAAACATGAAAGTAAGAAGGAGGTATACGCTGCATGGATGTTGTGGTATATATGGCTTGGACTTATATGAGATTTAATGGGGACTTATATGAGATTTAATGGGGACAGGAATGGGACTTGGAGGTACTGTCCTGCAGTGGCTCCGGTCCTTCCTGGAGGGTCGGTCCCAGATGGTGTCATTGGGGGACGCCTGCTCGGCCCCACAACCGTTGACTTGTGGGGTCCCGCAGGGTTCTGTACTGTCTCCCATGTTGTTTAACATCTACATGAAGCCGCTGGGAGAGATCATCAGGAGTTTCGGGGTCCGGTGTCATCTGTACGCAGATGATGTCCAGCTCTGTCACTCCTTCCCACCTGTCACTAAGGAGGCTGTTCAGGTCCTGAACCGGTGCTTGGCCGCTGTGTCGGACTGGATGAGGGCCAACAAATTGAAATTGAATCCAGACAAGACAGAGGTCCTCCTGGTCAGTCGGAAGGCCGAACAGGGTATAGGGTTACAGCCTGTGCTGGATGGGGTCACACTCCCCCTGAAGGCGCAGGTGCGCAGTCTGGGGGTGATCCTGGACTCATCGTTGAGCCTGGAGCCCCAGGTCTCAGCGGTGGCTAGGGGAGCCTTCGCACAATTAAAACTTGTGCGCCAGCTGCGACCGTACCTTGGGAAGCCAGACTTGGCCACGGTGGTCCACGCCCTTGTTACATCCCGTTTAGACTACTGCAACGCACTCTACGTGGGGCTGCCTTTGAAGACTGTTCGGAAGCTTCAATTAGTCCAACGGGAAGCTGCCAGGTTAATAACTGGAGCGGCGTTCAGGGAGCGTACTACTCCTCTGTTACGTCAGCTCCACTGGCTGCCGATTAGCTACCGAGCACAATTCAAGGTGCTGGCTTTAGCCTATAAAGCTCTAAACGGTTCCGGCCCAGCTTATCTATCCAAACGTGTCTCCCGCTATGACCCACCTCGAAGCTTAAGATCGTCGGATGAGGCCCTGCTCGTGGTCCCGTCAGCCTCACAGGTGCGGCTGGCGGGGACGAGAGACAGGGCCTTTTCAGTAGTGGCTCCCCGCCTATGGAACGCCCTCCCCATTGAAGTCAGGCAGGCTCCCTCCCTCCTATCCTTCCGTAGGAAGGTAAAAACTTGGTTGTGGGGCCAGGCTTTCGAATAAGAATCAGCAGCATTAATTACTATTATGTATACTGGAACTCAATTGACAGACCCAGTCTTTTAAACTTGTACACGCCTATCTATATTTTATAAATGCATTATATGAATGTTATATGTAAGTTAATTTTTTAACTAATTTATAGTGTATTGTACTGTTTTTATATGTCTGTTTTATTGTAAGCCGCCCTGAGTCCCCTGTTGGGTGAGAAGGGCGGGATATAAATATTGTAATAAATAAATAAATAAATTTATAGCCACTGTTTTTAAATTCTTTTTCAACACATGTGACTTCAAGATGAGGTTCGGAGAGTTACTGGAATATTATTAGATATGTGATTTGGGAGATGGTTTACAACACATATCATTTGTAGAACACATCTGCCTTTTAGTTCAGTAGTGTTGGGGACTTCACAATTTCCTTATACTCAATGTTTGAGAGCTTCAATTATCTGTACTCAGTAGGCACACATCCTTGATGTTTATGGTGGCCCTATCATCCAGATTATTTTAAGGACCATATCTCTCTTTATGAATCTGTTAGAACACTAAGATCATCTGGAGAGGGCCTTCTCTGTGTCCTACCACTCACTAAAGCCCTTTCTATACTGCCACATAATCCAGATTATAAAAGCAGATAATCCACATTATCTGCTTTGAACAGGAACATATGTGTCTATACTGCCATATAATCCATTTCAAAGCAGATGATCTGGATTTTATATGGCAGTGTAGAAGGGGCCTAAATTGCATTTTTGGGAATAAGGGATTTGGTCTTTTTGGTTGCTGCTCCCAGACTTTGGTACTCCATCCCTACAGAGACCTGGATGGCCCCATCCCTGCTTGCCTTTCGCAGGCCGATGAAAACAGACCTTTACCATCAGGAATTCAGGAAAAATGCAGAGCAGGCTGCTGGGAATGCTGTGAGTGAGATTTGGGGGAAGGGGGGCTGTCTAGTTTTTAGATGTAATTTTAGTATTTTAACTGTATTCAAACTTTTACACTCATGACAAAAGATTTAATTGTTTATATTTTTATATCCATATCTATAAGTATTTTCCTTTTCAAATTCTGATGTATTATATGATGATGATGATGATGATGATGATGATGATGATGATGATGATGAAGATGATATTTTATTCTTTACCTGCCTCTCCTTGTGGCTTGAGGTGGGTTATCTGTCTTTCCTATTTTATTTTTCTGGGGATCTCTGCATACCAGGGAGCCTGATTCATAATGAGTTGGAGAGGGCATCATGTCATTGTTAGCCACCTTGAGTCCCTAAGGGAAGAAAGGTGGGATAAAAATAATGTTAAGAAGCAGCAGAAGAAGCTATCATGGGATTTTATTTGCAAGATTTGCTGCAAGGAGAGTTATCATTGCCTTCTTCTAAAGCTAAGAGGGTGTGACTTGCCCAGTGTCACCAAGTGAGTTTCCATAATTGAGTGGGATGTCAACCTTGGTCTCTAGAGTCATAGCACAATTCTTAAACCACTGTACAACATTGGTTGTCAATACTGTGGGAAGAGGAAGTCCAAATTGCTTGCTTGCTGCTGCTATGATTTTCTAATGTTTTTCTTGAAGCTGCTCTCAGGTGAAACTGAGGTACTTGAGTGTCAAGGCAAAATAAACAGAATAGTTGTGAAGCATACAATTCTCATGTGGGTAGAGTGAATCATATACTATAAATAAATGTAAAAAAACACTGGCATGTTTTAGAAACCTAATCTGAGCATGACACAGCAGAAATTGCTGAGTTAAGACCTATAAAACAACTGTGTTTCTTTTTAAAGATAAATTCCCTATGTCATTACAGTTCATTACTTTTAGTATACTTGACAGTTATTTTTGTAGCACCTTTACAAATGTAGTCATTTTTGAAGCAGAAAATCCAGGGGAAACCTCTGCAAATGACTTAAATCCCAATTTGATTCTGGGTTTTCTCCCCACCTGTTCATTTTGTCTGGCATTTTGCTCTTCCTATCTTTCAAACGAATTCAGGAAGGGGGAAAATAATTACAAAAATAAAAATATGCTAATTTTATTTAATGCTTTCTACACACACACTTCATTCCAGCACTACAAAAAATAGCAGTGTCACAATTAAATGACACTTCAAAGAAGGGTCATAAATCTGTGCTGGACGTGTTTGAAAAATTGGGGAGGTCCAAATGATACGACACTACTCTTTGCACATGACAATGTTTTACACTGCATAGTACACTAACCATATATGCTCATGTAAAAATCAATCTCATGTACAAGTCATGGGTAGGTTTGGGGGCCCAAAATCTACCCATTGATATACTGAAGGTCATTTCACAAAGAAGGGAAACCACCAATGTTGCTACAGGAAGCAGCCGCTCCTGACTACTGCTGCCATTTTCTCACCCAGGCACCCAAAAAAGCCAGAAAATAGAATAGGTCAAAACTTCTTTTAATTTCTGGAAGGGTAAACTAAACTCTTACCTTTCACCACTCTACTCAGAGATGGCTCCTTTTCTGGTCAGTGTTAATTTACATAATTTACATTGACCCGTGGATATGTTGACCCTGAGTTTGGGGCCTAGACTTATAAATGAGTATATACAGTACCTCAATATAAGTATTTTTATTCAAAATCATAGTTCAGGAGAGTTAAATGGAAATAATGGTCCTGGTTTATTATGGGGAACTTCCAGCTAAATGTAAGTAGCTAGTTCCTGGGTCATTTACTAAATTCAACTGAAGTCAGACAACACAAGGAACAGGTTCCTATCAGCTAATAAGTACTAAGAATGCTATCAACCCAAAGTGGAAATGCTATGAGGCAGTCTCTCTACAGGATTAGTCTCACCTTAGAGATACGATTGCCATGGAGAGAATTTCTAAATGGTGCTTTCACAGGTAAATATGTAACATGGACCAATACAGCACCAGAACTGGATGAGTAAAAATGGCTCATCATCTGAGACATCTTGCGATAATTTCAGAAATTTCAGTCACAGAAGTCCTAGCCCCACATCCCCAATTAGGGATGGAAAAGATGGTAAATGCAAATCCTCTATAATAATAATAATAATAATAATAATAATAATAATCATCATCATCATCATCATCATTGTCATGATCATCATTTTATTTCTACACCACCATCTTCACCTAAAAGGCACTTAGGCGGCTTACAGAGCACTCGTAACATAACAAATACATAAAATGCAATAAAATACAAATACAAATAAATCAGTACCAAAGGTAAGAAGATTATTTACATAATTAATATATAAAACAATAACACAATAAAATCAATCAACCCTAAAATAAACATCAGTAAAACATCATGATAATTATGGACATAAAATGAATAGCAACCAAGTATCATATAAAGTGCTTTCAGTAAAAAAAAAAAATCACTGAGTCTACAAATTTTAAAACCTTTTGGGCTCTATACCTATTGAAAAGATTGATTAAAGAGACAAGTTTTTAGATTAGACCAAAAACATTGGAGGGTGGGGGCTAGCCTAATTCCATGGCATTGTCCCCTTTTTTCTTATAGAATCATAGAATAGTAGAGTTGGAAGAGACCACATGGGCCATCTAGTCCAACCCCCTGCTAAGAAGCAGGAAATCGCATTCAAAGCACCCCCGACAGATGGCCATCCAGCCTCTGCTTAAAAGCCTCCAAGGAAGGACCCTCCACCACGGCCCTGGGGAGAGAGTTCCACTGTCGAACAGCTCTCACAGTGAGGAAGTTCTTCCTGATGTTCAGGTGGAATCTCCTTTCCTGTAGTTTGAAGCCATTGTTCCGTGTCCTAGTCTGCAGGGCAGCAGAAAACAAGCTTGCTCCCTCTTCCCTATGACTTCCCTTCACATATTTGTACATGGCTATCATGTCTCCTCTCAGCCTTCTCTTCTGCAGGCTAAACAGTAAAAGGGAGTAGCGGTATATAAGTTTAATAAATAAATAAATAAATAAAAATAAATTTGGACCTGTGGAACCGGAGCCAGAGGTGCAGGTGCTACTGCCCCTGCTCCTGCTTCGTCCTGCATTCTTGGGTTTTGTTTTCAAGGGGTGGGGTTTTGGCCAGGTGTCAAACTGTCGCACCTCAAGGTTGCAATCAAGCAATCAAGCTGTTTATTGTAGAATATAAGTAAGCACAAGCAAATAGAGTTCAAAGTCAATAGAGTGGATGAAAATATAGTTCAAAGTCAATAGAGTGGGCGAACCACTCAGCAATATCTGTCCTTAAACAGAAGTCCAAGAAAGTCTATCATGAAGATAATCCAAATTGGAACTGTACTTAGTCTCACAAGAAGTATCAAAAGTAGTCCACACAGAGTTCCCTTTGCAAGCAGGAAACAGCAGGAAGCCACAAGATGCAAACTTAAGGTAATCCAAGAAACTATAATCCACAAGGCAAGGAATCAGGAAGGTCCAACTGTAAACAAGGTTGACAAGACAGGAGATACTTGGAATCCACAAGGCAGGATCTTGGCTTGAAATTCACGAATGCAAGAGCACGAAGAGAGATCTTTCTCACTTGAATTGCAAAGTTGACACCTCTGCTGAGCAGAGAAAGCAAGGAGTATTTGAGGAGATTTCAAGGCTAACATTCCTAGTGAAAACTAGGGAGAGCCAACCATCTCACGGGAAAGTTGTTCATTAGTGTGTTTCTGAACCAGATGCTGGCTTCTTCTCCGAGACTACCTCCTGCTCCTTTCTTGAGTAAACATCTCCCTTCTGTCAAAATCATCACCCTCCTCCAAGATAACATAACCATCTGGTCGTTGAACCAACCTTGAGAGGAATGCTCCTTTCTGGTTTCAGCATCCTCTGTAGAAACCAATTCAGGTAAATGTAGCTGAATTACAGGCCGAGATTCAAAGTCTTGGATGGGCCCAACATCTGGCTCTGGTTCCAACTCAGGCTGAGCTACAACAGAACCAGAGATTAAATCCTAAAACAAAACAGCAAAAAGTCTACATATTATATGGGAAAGAAAGTAGCAATATTAAAGGAATTCCCAACAGCAATACTAAATAAAAGAAGAAAATATATGTTTCTAAATGAAGAACTTTAAAAAAGACAAAATTCAGATGGGAAAGAAATGAAGGATAATGGTCACCTATCAAGAAGAAAGACATTGGCTTACTTTGGAAGAGAAAGCTAAAGATTTTTACAGAAAACTGACTGGAAATAAAAGCGACACAGGAAAGGTAAAAGGGACAGAAGAGAAAGATAGGAAAAGACCCAGAAACGAATCCCCGGAGAAGGAAGAATTTCAAATGGGATTGGAACCATCTAATCTAGACAATGTAGAGGAGGAAGAGTCAGAGGAAGAAAAAGAATAAAAATGAAGAGAAAAATAAAAATATATAATATATTAAAATAATATAAATGGATTAAATTAATCAAGAAAAAGAAGTACTGTCTTTAATCAGATTTTTAAAAAGAGGCTATGATATAGTTGCATTGCAAGAAACTCACATAGCTCAAAAACATGTAGCCCATTTTAACACAAAAAATATTGGAAGGAAATTTTCTCTTCTGCATTGGAAAAAAAGAGGAGTGGTTATATATGTGAAAGAACACATCCCAGTGAAATTAGCATTTAAGGACAATGAGAGCAGAATGGTTGGGATTATTATAACATTAGAAAATCAAAACATACTAATTTGCAACTTATATGCACCAAACGGCCCCAAAACACAATTTATAAAAAAAAATTAAAAGAGAACATACCAGAACAAGTATACGATAATTTGATAATTTTATGAGATCTCACTGGGGTAATGGATGCAAATAAGGACAAAAGTATATCGTTAAATAAAAATAAGAATGGAGCATTGGTGACTTTACCAATAAACTTTGTAAAATTGAACTTAATCTCCAAGACATGTCGAGGTTGCAACACACAGAAGAAAAAGACTATACATTTTATTCAAATAGACACAAGCAGTGGTCCCAAATAGACATGATATGGATATCAAATTGCTTATCCACGAAAGTAGCAAATATAAAAATACTACCTAGACAAAATTCAGACCACTGCCCAATGGAAATGTTAATAAACAACAAAAATAATGGGAGATGGCAATTAAATGAAAACTTATTAAAAATGGAGGAGGACATTAAAAATATATAGAAATACTAAAAGAATTTTTCTATTCAATGATATGAATTAAACTACAATGCAAATAATTTGGGATACCAGTAAGGCAGTCATGTGAGGCCACTTTATACAACAAAATGTAAGGAAAAATAAGGTGAAAAACAAAGCATGAAAAGCTATACAAGACAAAATTACTTAGAACAAAAGTTGAAAAAAGACCCTTCTAATAAACTTGTGAGAAAAAACATTGAATGGCTGAATAAGCAGAAAAACCACATAGAATTAGAACAAATGGCCAAACAACTTAAATTCATAAAACAACAGCAAATAAGCCAGGAAAGTGGCTTTCAAGGAAAGTTAGGGAAAAAAAGACAGACCCAACATGTGACAGAAATATTTAAGGATGGGAAGTCGTATCAAACAGACAAAGAGATCCAAAAACTAATTAATAACTATTATAAAAAGTTGTATACAAAGGACCACATAAGGAAAGAAGAAATTGTACAATATATAGGGAAACAAAAATTCAAAATATAACTGACCAACAAAGAGAGAATTTGAACAGAGAGATTACAAAGGATGAAATAAATAAGGCAATTCAAATAAAGCCCCTGGACCAAATGGCCTAACAGCAGCCACTTATTTTTTATCATGGCTCTGGAGATTCTATTAAATAACATCAGAGAAGATAAAATCCTGGAAGGAGTAAAAATAAGGAAACAACAGTATAAAGTAAGGACCTTTGCTGATGACATAATATGTATTATAGAGGACCCAATAAACGACATAAGAAAATGAGAAGAAACAGAGAAGATTCAAGAATTTGGGAAATTGGCTGGCTTCAGGATAAACAAGAAAAAAGCAATATTATTAACAAGGAATATCACAAAAAAGACAAGAGATGTTAAAAGACATATCAGAGTATCAGATCATGAATAAAATTAAATATCCAGGAATAGTAATAACAGCAAAGAACTCCCAATTACTAAAAATAATTATGAAAATAAATGGAAAGAAATAAAAAAGAGTTGGAGAACTGGAAATATTTAATATATCCTTATTAGGAAGAATATCTATTATGAAAATGAACATTATCCCAAAAATGTTTTATTTATTTCAAATTTTACCACTTATACAAAATAAGAAGATATTCCAGGAATGGAATAAGGACATAATGGCATGCCTTGTGGTATGGCAAGACCAAGATTGAGAGAAACTTTGGAAACCACTTTATAAGGGCAGCCTTGATAAACAATTGTGAAAGATTCAAAGAAAGACTGTACACTAAAACTCCAACATGGATATCGATGCTGGAAAAAGGACAAAGAAAGCTACTAGTAAAGAAATGTATGACATAATGGGCAGCAAACACTGGAAGAGTAATTGGGATGGAAGAATGGGAATCTATGTGGAATCTATGAGGAAACTTAAGATAAAACAAACATACTCATGGGACCTAAGAGAAAATTTGTACAAGGTGATGCATAGATGGTATATCACTCCACAAAAATTAGGAAAATTTTATAAAGATTTCCAAAACAAATGTTGGAAATGTGAAAAACAAGAAGGCTCCTTCTACCATATGTGGTGGATGTGCAAAAAGGCAAAAAAATATTGGAAAGAAATACACGAAATTACCCAAAAAATTCTAAGTGTTAAGCTTCAATTGAAACCAGAGTACTACCTCATAGGATTATTGGACTTAAAATTAGAAATGAACAAAGAAATTATTCTAAACTACTTTGCCACGGAAGCTAGAATAGTTTATGCCAGAAAATGGCGGCTAAAAGAGACCCCGACTTCTGATGAATGGCTGATGAAAATAATGGAGATCATGGATATGGCTATACTGACACAGTTATTGACATACCATCAGGAAAAACCAAAGAAAACTACGGATTGGGAGGTTTTAAAGAACAAAAGAACATAAAACTATATAACAAATCTGAGAAAATCAAGAAACCTTGCTGAGATGGACTATATTGGAGAAGAAAAATAAGATAAGACAAGAGAAATAAACAGTTTTAAAGCAAGAAAACAACAACACCGGAAAAGACTGGAAGTACAATACATTTTACCCTTTTATTACTCCTGTCGATGCTCTGGTTGCCCTCTGGAACAAGGAGGCGACTAGGGCAATAGACACGATTGCTCCGGAACGTCCCCTCTCGAGTACCCGAGCTAAACCATCTCCTTGGTTCACCGAGGAGTTGGCAGCGATGAAGCGAAAGAAGAGGGGTCTAGAGCGCGTGTGGCGTTTGAAGCAGAACGAATCAGACCGAGCACGGCTGTGCCTTTATTTAAAGGCATACGCCGCGGCAATAGATGCTGCTAAGAATGTTTTCTTTGCAGTTAATATTGCGTCCGCAAAGAACCGTCCGGCGGAGCTGTTCCGAGTTGTTAGAGGTTTGTTGAATCCCATCTCTCAAGATGGGATCCCTGACAACTCGGCAGCCCGCTGTGAAGCATTTGCTCAGTTCTTTGAGGACAAAGTCGCTCTGATCCGCTCTAGCTTTGACACCATATTAATGGCAGCTTCCGAGGATGTAACACGAGCACCTGCTTGTCCTATTTTGATGGATTCATTTCAATTGGTTGAGCTCGAGGATGTGGACAAGGTGCTTGGAGAGACGAGGGCTACCACATGCATCCTAGACCCCTGCCCATCCTGGCTGGTGAGAGAAGCCAGAGGGGGATTGGCCGAGTGGGTGAAGGTGGTGGTGAATGCCTCCCTTCGGGAAGGCATTGTTCCAGCGAGCCTTAAATTGGCTGTGATCAAACCGCTGTTGAAGAAGCCATCACTAGATCCCACTCAATTGGACAGCTATCGGCCTATTTCCAATCTCCCCTTTTTGGGCAAGGTCCTGGAATGTGTGGTGGCTGCGCAACTCCAGGTATTCTTGGTTGACACTGATTTTCTGGATCCGGCGCAGTCTGGCTTCAGGCCGGGGCATGGTACCGAGACAGCCTTGGTCGCCTTAGTCGATGATCTACGCCGGGAACTGGACAGGGGGAGTGTGTCCCTGCTGGTTCTGCTGGACCTCTCAGCGGCCTTCGATACCGTCGATCACGGTATCCTTCTGGGATGCCTCGTGGGAATGGGATTTGGAGGTACTGTTCTGCAGTGGCTCCACTCATTCCTGGAGGGTCGGTCCCAGATGGTGTCATTGGGGGATGCCTGCTCGGCCCCACAACCGTTGACTTGTGGGGTCCCGCAGGGGTCAGTACTGCCCCCCATGTTGTTTAACATCTACATGAAGCCATTGGGAGAGATCATCCGGAGTTTCGGGGTGCGGTGTCATCTGTACGCAGATGATGTCCAGCTCTGTCACTCCTTCCCACCTGTCACTAAGGAGGCTGTTCAGGTCCTGGCCGCTGTGTCGGACTGGATGAGGGCTAACAAATTGAAACTGAATCCAGACAAGACAGAGGTCCTCCTGGTCAGTCGAAGGGCCGAACAGGGAATAGGGTTACAGCCTGTGTTGGATGGGGTCGCACTCCCCCTGAAGATACAGGTTCGCAGTCTGGGGGTTCTCTTGGACTCATCGCTGAGCCTGGAGCCTCAGGTTTCAGCGGTGGCCGGGAGATCCTTCGCACAACTCCGCCTTGTGCGCCAGCTGTGCCCGTTCCTTGGGAGGTCTGACTTGGCCACGATGGTCCACGCTCTGGTTACAGCTCGTTTGGATTACTGCAACGCACTCTACGTGGGGCTGCCTTTGAAGACGGCCCGGAAGCTCCAGCTAGTACAACGGGCGGCAGCCAGATTAATAACTGGGGCGGCTTACAGGGAGCGTACTACCCCCCTGCTAAGCCAGCTCCACTGGCTGCCAATATGCTACCGAGCCCAATTCAAAGTGCTGGTTTTGACCTACAAAGCCCTAAACGGTTCTGGTCCAATTTACCTGTCTGAATGCATCTCCTCCTATGAGCCCACGAGAACCTTAAGATCATCCGGGGAGGCCCTGCTCTCGATCCCACCGGCCTCACAAGCACGGCTGGTGGGGACGAGAGACAGGGCCTTCTCGGTGGTGGCTCCTCGGCTGTGGAACTCCCTCCCCAGTGACATCCGGCAGGCTCCATCCCTTTTGGGGTTCAGGAAGAAGCTGAAGACCTGGCTATGCGCGCAAGCGTTTAATGAATGAACTCAGTTAGCATTGACATGGATCGGATAAAGGTTTTGCACAAGGTCTGATGGATGATTGGTATATATATTTGGTGTTGCATTGTTTTAAATTTTTATATATTGTATTTTACTACGTTATTTAATTATTTTAACTGTTTTATTCTTATTTTATTGTATTATGATGTACTGGTAGTGATCCTACCAGATGTGTAAGCCGCCCTGAGTCCCCTCGGGGAGAAGGGCGGGGTAGAAATATTCGAAATAAATAAAATAAATAAATTCTTTTTATAATGTATCCCTACAGATTTTTGTTTTGTATCCTTTTTTCCCTTTCTTTCATACTCTTTCTTTTATGGTTATCTTCCACATGCTTTCATTCCTACTATCCTATGACCTAAATGTTCCACCACTTTCATTGTAAAAGGAAAGACAGCATTTATAATTACTTTTTTTTTCTTTCAACTTTATTCTTAATAAAAATGGTTTGAAAAAAAAAGAAAAGAAATGAACCGAGGATACAAGCTGTAATGTATTTGAAAACACAAAGTTAAAAAACCTGGGCATTTTGCTAAATGTCCTTTGACCAGTAGCTGGCTGCTTGGAGTGCCTCTGGTGTCGCTGTAAGAAGATCCTCCATTGTGCATGTGCATTGTAGTAGGTGGTCTGTGGTTTGCTCTTCTCCACACTCGCATGTCATGGACTCCACTTTGGGGCCCCATTTCTTAAGGTTGGGTCTGCATCTCATAGTGCCAGAGCACAGTCTGTTCAGCACCTTCCAAGTCGCCCAGTCTTCTGTGTGTCCAGGAGGGAGTCTCTCTCATCCGGCATCAGCCACTGATTGAGATTCCGGGTTTTAGCCTGCAGGTGATGGAGGACAGGTAGGAACCATGTCATGGCTGGAGACCACCTCAACACGGAGGATAGGAGAGGTCAGTGACTATCATTCCTGGACCTGGGAAACCCAGAATGGTAGTGGGAATAGTTGTGTCCAGTTTATTTTGGAACCAGCCCAGATATTCAGACAAGCCCAAAGTTCTCTATGAACTAGAGAAGGATTAGAATTGGTCAATAAGAGGAAAGATGAAGAAGAATGGGCACTGAGAAAAGTAAGTCTTAGACCTAAATCTAATTGCCAGATTTTACTTGAGTAGTTCCATGGAAACAATGGAATTCACATAGGTGTGACCTTACCAACTTCCCATTAATTTAGTCATTCTAGATGGGACGAACTATCACATGTCTATCTTCTTATGTGTGCAAACTGAAACTGTGAACTTGATATTCTCAACACTGTAATCTGTTTTAGGGTTCTCACACCGTGTAACTTCAACAGCCCTTTCCCTACCAGATGATCCCCAAATGATTGAAATGGATCACAAAATTATAAGAGGCAGACTCAGCCAAAATATAGTGGGAGATGGTGATGGAGTTTAATATTATCTGCTGGCAGTTACTGATTTAATTTAAAATTTATACTGGATTCTTTTTGAAAATGACTGCATTCTTTGCTACAGAAAGTTCCTTGCATGAGCAACTTTCACAATTCAACATTTCTCAATTTGAGCACCAACAATGACTCTGCTGTTTTTATTTTTGTATCTCTGTGTGACTGTGTGTGCAGTCATGAGTGCTGAAATGGTTGTGTAGATTTTATCTGGGGGAAAAGAATCAGCCCATTCTGGGACTTTTGACAAGAATGAGAATAGAGGGGTTGATGCCTCTGTTTCTAAATGCATATCCAGATCAAAATAACTTAATTAGAAAAAGATAATTCAGTACATCAGCAGCATAAATTATTTAAACTATTTGGGTATCCAAATTGTCCTTTATTTTCAAGACAGTTGTCCTTTTCTGGCAATGGGGGAGTTATATTACTTTTCAAATGTTCTGTATACTAACACTGAAATAGAATAGCCTGGGACTTTTCCCCTGGATTTTCTCCTGTCATTGAGATGTGCAGCCACTCTCACTCCATTTTATGCCAGAGCCTGGAAGGTTGCTTGTAAGTGGAATGAATATAATGATATGCCAAAGCCATCTATAACTGAGTCTGGAAATGGGCGATGGCATATCAACCCACCACAATTCAATTATGGATGGCTCTTGCTGAGGATATTCAGAACAGAACTTATTAAGTCTGAAAAATAGCCTCTCTTCTGGCTGAACATGTTTTATTTTATTTATTTATTTTAAAAAAACTAGAAACACCTTATACTGTTACTAGGGAATAACACATATTATATCTTATCTCTTATCTAATACAGTAAACTGATTTAGGAAAAACAGAAAACTCTTCCACACTATCTAATTATGCTACTACGCTTCCACTTCAACTGCCATCAACTGAATCCTATAGAATTTTGGGGTTTTAGTTTTGGCAGGAACTAACTAAAGCTCTCTAGCTGAGGATTATAAATTCTCCCCCTCAAATGCAAACCCTCAGATTTCCTAGGATGCTACCATGACAGTTAAAGTGGAAGCATAGCATTCTTATTCTTGGTGTGCAAAAGGACCAATAGTAAAAATACAGCAATCAGAAAGTAAATTGAGCCCCAACAAGGCCTCAAGATAGACATTACCTGTCAAACTGGGAAACATCATTCAGCATACTTACATTTCTATACATAAGCAATCTCTCCTCTTTCTATGTCAAAATTTGCACAAATTTCTTCTACTATACTACTTCCACAACCCATTACTGCTCTTGAGGATAAACTGCATAAGATAGTATCCTCCAGATATTTGCTTATAATAGTGAAATGCCATTTATTCGACAAGCTGAATATAAGATGACAACTGTGGTCTTAAAATACAAAACAAAATGTTGTGTATATGCACACATATACACTATGATTAATAAACTAACCAACAGCACTTTTCCCAGATATGTCCTGGATCCCAGAAGAATGTAGTTCTTTACTAGAGAGAAAGTGATATCATAAGAAATTATTAACTAACAGAACTAAAAAATATATAAAATAAGAAAAAAACTTTTTATTTTCTGCTCTCTTTATTTGCTACAAGGAAAACTGGTCTACATTCAAGGAGACCATTTAGAATAGTGTTGCTTAAACTGTGCTCCTCCAGGTGATATGGACTTCAGCTTTCAGACATCCCAGCCAGTTTACCAGCTTTTAGGAATTGTCAGAGCTGAAGTCCAAAACACCAGGAGGAGCACATTTTGAGAAACCCGGGTTTAGAATATCATTATCAACAATCTTCAGTGTCCTCTAGGTTGAAGCCATGTTACGGTCTTAAATCTATGACTCCAAACATTCTCCATCTTTTTAAAAATGCCCAAAGGAGGTGGCACCCCAATACCAAACAGGGACAAATCAGGAACTTGTGATGTTGAGAACTGAAATGCCTGGCTACTGGTTGATCAAGCAGTTTGTAAAACAAGTACATAGCTTTATGGTTGTTTTTCTCATGTACAAAGCCAGCAGATGATGTGTTATATTTACAGACAATTAATGCTTTGACTCACAAGGGTGTGATCCAACTTTGCTGACTGATGTTTTCAGGGCAGCTTTTACCAGCAGTCTCTCTAGATGTGGTAACTGGCGAAAAGCTATAAGAGGAGGGTGGCTGTTGGCTATATTGGGATGTTCAGAATTCATTCACAATGGATAACTTTCTCTATTTATAGTTTGGAGATGTTGGATGGAAATATACTACAAATGGTATGTGTTGTTGGTTGTTACTTGATTCATGCCTTTCTTGGGGAATATTTTCTCTCAAAATGATAGTGGCTTTCCTTATCAATTATATGAGGAATATATCCCCATTGAAGCAGATGTTACTTGAGTTCCTGATCCTTTTACAGTATTTTTTTTCAGTATTACAGATAGACATTTGTGTGTGTGTGTGTGTGTGTGTGTGTGTGTGTGCGCGCGCAGTGGTTTCTATGGAGGACATTGGATGGTGTCACTGCATAGCTTCTGCTGGGTGAATGCGAAAAGTATCAAGCAGGGGTACAGTATGGACAACATTCTTGAAGCAAGTGGATTCTGCTACATGTTCCACAAGTGTATCAAGAGTAGCAGCCATGGTGATACATGTAAGACAGGCAGTGAAATTGAACAAAGATTAGAATGTCCATTCTTACCATACTCATTTAATCTAATGACCCTTTCAGATTGTATGAAAATAGGTGTGAATGCTTCTAAAGGTGTGCATTCTGTTGGATTCTGTTCCTGTCCCACTCTACTCATACAGCTGCTTTTCAGAGATTTGAAAATAAAATATTGACACTTTGGATATAATCTTACATTATAGTATGCATAAAGTGCATCTATAAAAGAGAATTAATATGGTTAGACACTAGGCTTGAGCGATCCATGAAAAAATGTTTCTAAACTCGCCTCAAAAGTAGGGGGCACTGGCGCTTTGTTTCTGAAACTACTTCTGAAATTTGGCCCAAAAAAGTTTCGAAACTTAAGAATATTTGGAATATTCGAAAATAATTCGTTAATAGCAGACGTGCATGCACAGTGGCCAAAAACAGCAGGGGGGGGGGGGACTTTACAGGACTCTTCCGTCCTCTTCAAACTTGGTACAGTGGTAGAACACAGTTAACACTGATAGCTCACAAAAATTCAGAAAGTCTTATTTCCAGTTTCATTGGGTTGTCTTTATTTTGAAAGTTATTGGTCTACTACAGAAACTTTGTTTTTGTGGCTGAAACTTTGTTAAATGTCCCAGGAAACCATATTTGCTATAGCACCATGTCCCTTGTGCAAAGACAAAGTTCAGATTATATGCAGTGGGGACATATATTATCCTTATCTTCCTCCTCCCCCTCCTCCTCTTCTTCCTCCTCCTCCTTCTTTCGGAGGAGGTTTGCAAAGCTTTGGAGAACTTCTGTGCAAAAGAGGGAGAGAGAAAGGGAAGCCAAAGGAAACGTCTTCTCCTCCCCCCCTCCTCCTTACTTCCTCCCTTATCCCAGATTATATGCAGTGGGTGCTAATATAATCCAGTTTAAATCAGATAATCTGGAATCAGATCCTGGGATATAAGGCAGTGTAATTTTTCAGCACTCTGTCCCAGGATCTGATCCCAGATTATATGCAGTAGGAACATATATTATCCTTATCCTCCTCCTCCCTCTCCTCCTCTTCTTCCTCCTCCTCCTTCTTTCGGAGGAGGTTTGCAAAGCTTTGGAGAACTTTTATGCAAAAGAAGGAGAGAGAAAAGGAAGCCAAGGGAAACGTCTTCTCCTTTTCCCCCTTCTCCTCCTCCCTTCCTCCCTTATCCCAGATTATATGCAGTGGGTGCTCATATAATCCAGTTTAAATCAGATAATCTGGAATCAGATCCTGAGATATAAAGCAGTGTAGATCTTCAACACTCTATACCAAGATCTGATCCCAGATTATCTGCTTTGAACTGGATTATATGTCCACACTGCCAGATAATCTGGGACAAGATAATCTTGGAGTGGAAGCTTAGCCTGCTTCTAACCAGGAGGGGAGGGAACTCACTCAGGACTGGGGCTTATGTCACATACACACAAATATAGAGCAAATTTTAAAAGGAAAAAAACATAGATTTAAAATGCAACCTTTTCTCTTCCCAGAATGAGACTATTAATATTATATATATACAAGGGTTATCCAAAAAGTTCATTACGTTTTGGAATTAAAAATAAACAAAGTATAGAGAAAAATATTTACCATATTCAGTTGAAAGCCAGACCCAAATACCAGTTCTCACCATAGTCCCCATTGAAATCTAGGCAGTTATCATAGCGATAAAAGTGTTTGGAAAGCCCTCCCCCCCCAAATATTCCCGCCTGGCTTGTGTCCTGAACCAGGCTGGCTTCCCTTCCCTCAGCTGTGCATGTGCTGCACTCAGCTTTTCCCACGATCTTCCTTTGCTTTCCTTGCCCATTTCCAATTTTCTTCGCTTTCCTTGCCCATTTCCAATTTTCTTCGCTTTCCTTGCCCATTTCCAATTTTCTTCTTCCCCTGAAGTCACCAACCTGGGTGGAGAGTTCTAGTTTGGGGTTTTGCCAGCACAAAACCGGAGTGAAGTGATCTGGATCATGGATTGGGATGGATCCCCCCTCCTTTTCCCCCTTTCCTCACATAAAGCTTCTGGCAAAAGCAGGAGGGAAGTCTGCGAAGGGGAAGAGCGGAGATCCTGAAATGCGACTCCCTCCTCTTGCAACTCGGTTTAAGCATCCACTCCAGGACAGGGAAAGGGGAAAGGGATTTCTCTCTTGCAACTCGGTTTAAGAGGCCCATAGAAAGCAACCACGGGGAAAGACAAACAAGACTCCCTCCCTTCTGCGATTGGCCACAGGGAGGCAAGGCAAGCCCAGGCTAGTCTGCACCTCCCTCAAACCAATTTTGTGTGATTTGAAAATGCACTTGCTTTGCTTCTGACAAACATCCGACTCCATTAGAAAAATAGGCTATCGCGGTTCGATATCGCGGGAAACAAACAACTGGATAACCTGCTTCAAAAGTTGCTTCGAAAGCTACAAATCAAATTAGATACAACATACGCAGGAATCGAATTTTTTGCCCAACCCTATTAGACACCACTTTGATTACCAATGCTTGATTTTATGGAATCCTGGGATTTTTATTTTGGTGAGGCACCAACAACGCTTGGCAGAGAAGGCAAAAGACTTCGTAAGACCAAAACTCCCCTGATAGCATAGCATTGAGCCATGGCAGTTGAAGTGCTGTCAAATTGCATTAATTCTACAATACAGATGCCTTTTATGAAAAGGAAAGATCTATTTTCCCCTGCCACATACCATACATTTAGAATCTGTCTGCTGAAGTTCACTCTGGGAGGAGGGACATCATTATGCGTTTGCAATACTTTAGCAATGCCTTTTAACAGCTGATGTCCTCCCCATGATTTAATAAATATAATATCCAAAGACATTCTAGGCAAGGATAGATTTACGGGTCAGAAAGCAGTCAGCAGCTCTGTCTAGTGAGGGTGAGAAGAAACTGATTATCTACATCTTAGAGGATCCCATGAGAGACGTGGGAGGGAAGTCAGAAAACTGATTACTCAAGTCACTATTTCCCAGACTTGGATTTTTTAAAATAAAAAGACTACCTTTGCTGACACAGAAGCATCTCACTTATGAATCACCCATTGACTTCTGTTGGGTCCAAGTACTAGCAGAGATGTACACATTTATTAACCCATTTTTTCAGATGTGATCATTTCCCCTTTTTTCTTTATCCTTTTAACCTTCTGTGTCCAGTCTGTACTCCAGGATCAATGCAAGGTCTAAAAGGTTTTATGTTGGGTCTGTGATTTTTGTTATAGTTTTATAGTTTTAATAGTTTTAATCTATTGTTATATGTTGTCGATTTGATATGTGATGTTTTATACATGTGAGGCATCGAATTTTGCCATTGATTATGTTGTGAACCATTTTGAGTCCGCCTAGGGGTGAGAAAAGAGGTATATGAATGCAATAAATAAATACTACTTCTATGTGGTAGAATTAATCATTATTTGTTCTTTTGCATATTATGTATGTTTAAAATGCACATTAAAAGCAAATGTGCTTACATGTATCTTATCAATTGACTAAAGTACTTTTCAACACATTTTTAAGGACATGCATTTTTCATTGACACTTTTCAGATATGCACATTTTATTGGAGAATTTTTCTAAAGTCTTTAGCTGTTCATTTTTCTAGGCAACCTTTCCAAAATATGTCTAGTTGCAGTCATTTCCAGAAACTTAAGACTGGAGAAAATTCCCTAAAATGCCACTACTCCCTTCCCAGCAGAATGGTTTCCTCACCAACTGCTGGCATGTAAAGAAATGTTGGCAGTCTTTCCAACTAATTTCTGCACCAGTATATATTTTCTATTCCTGTCTTTGCATGAAAATATATGGTTCCAGGACTGCATATGCAGGGACTTCGATTACATCTGTCATTCTCAACTCACCCGTCTAAAAATTCATTTTCCTCTCCAACACGTTTTCAAAGATATTTGTCTTATCAAAAGGACAAATGGTAGATTCACTTGAATGAGCTCTTATCTTGCAAGGATCTTATCACTATGGAGGCAAAAAATATATCCTCATGTGAGTTTGTTGTGCTCCACTTTTATTGCATGAGTACACATCCCAAGATGCAGGAAACAGCAGCACCTAAAATATATGGTACTATTTCTACCAGAGTTTCATAGATGTTTCCAGCATATGGACTCCACAGTGCAATTTCAATTGATAATATGTGTAAATAGAGGAAAGAGTGTGTTATATAGAAATTCTCACTGTTTTCAAGAATTTTGTAAAGCTATCATAACATGAAAGACAATACACTGCCCAGCTTAAAACTGAGTTCAGGTACCATGGAGACACTTGCCAATTATTCTGGACATCCCTAATCTGGTGTGACTATAGATGTTTTTATACTGTAAAATCAATGCAGTTTGACACCACTTTCTATGGCTCAATGCCAAGGAATCATGGGAGCTGCAGTTTAGTGCACTTTTTGCCTGACAATGGAGAAGACTGTACAAAATTTCAACTCACATGATTCCAAAGCACTGAATCATGTCTATTAAAGTGATGTCAAATAGCATTAATTATACTATGTAGATGCACGTTATGTCTATAGCCCTGAATTTTAGGCATCACTAAAGACAATACAGATGCAATGAACACCAAATGTAAGATTTACTTCCAAGCCATGTCCAAGATATGATATTTCCATGATTTTGAAATATCTTCTCCTTGAATCTAAATGATGCCAATGTTGTCCATTTCCAGTGTTAAAATATGGCTTTCCTTCTCTCCCACATTTTACAAATGAAAACAGAGAGACATGTGATCAAGAAACATCAAAATGTGGTCTATATCACAAAAATTACTGATGAAGAAGAAAACACAAGCTATGCTAAACCTGTTTGCTTCTATCTGAGCCAACTGGGAAAAGCGAGGTCCCACTGCCTCCTCTCTCTCTCTCTCTCTCTCTCTCTCTCTCTCTCTCTATCCCCCCCCCCCCCCATTGTATCAACAAAAGTAAGTGGAGGGCAAAGGGGAAAAGTAGGGGGAAGAAAGAGAAACTGGGACATTTTAAAAGTAGCTGAAAAAGTAGGGTGACAGAGTATTAATTGAGACTGTCCCTTAAAAACCAGAGTGCACTCCACAATGTTTTCTGCATTGAAAGATTTTGAATGTGTGACAAAATAATCAAAATGGGTTTTTTCCCCAAAGTAGTCAGAAAGCCTCAGTAAGTAGCAAGATTGAAGAAAAGAAGAATAATAGAATCATAGAATCGTAGAGTTGGAAGAGACCTCATGGGCCATCCAGTCCAACCCCCTGCAAGAAGCAGGAAAATCTCATTCAAAGCGCCCCTGACAGATGGCCATCCAGCCTCAGCTTAAAAGCCTCCAAAGAATAAGTGCAAACTTTTAAAGATAGTTAGAAAATCTTTCCTTTCTCCTCCTTCCTTCCTTTCTTTTCTTCCTTCCTTCAGGCCTTGGAGAAGGCAGAACAAATCTGCACCATCCACAATTTACTTTATATGTTGCATTTCCATAAAAATCCGTAATGATTTTCAAAAGCTCCATGACTCTATCACTTTCACCAATATTGATATAATATTGCCAGATCATAGAGATGCCTGCAGTCGCAATGCAAAATCAACTCTAGCCTGCTCACAGAAAATTAAAGTGAAATGCCTCAGCAGTTATATAATGCACACAATATTATATAACTTCACAATGAGTGTGCACATTATATAAGACTTTAGTTGTATAAAATGCCCCTTCAGCAAGCTAAGTTTGTTCAAGGAAGACACTTAGGCATATACCCTAAGCACTTCTTGTTTCAGAGGCATGCCATCGGTTGCTTTCAGTGAAATGTAGTGTAAAAGTAATGAAACAGCTTTTACTAAAGAAGTCAGTGTCCTAACATACTTGAAATCTGACTGCTATTGTTAATGAAAGGTATAGATGCCCAGAGATCAGCTTGCTCTCTGTTAGGCCTCAAATACACAGCCAATGTTTGACAGTGAATGTCATAGCAGTGATGTTAACATCTCTTGGGGTCACCTTTTAGAGCTGCTCTTATACCTAGGGCCTATTCACCAAGGGAACCTGCATCTCTTTTAGAAATTCCTAATAGGCATACAGAATAAAGTATATTATTGCTGAAAAGTAGCAGGCTTCCCTATCTCAATAAGGAACAAATATTATGGAGAAAGAGAAAAATCCAAAGAGAGAGAAACCTGCCATGCCATTAATTCATTCACTGTGTCTACAAATATGGGAGGCTTACAGAACAAAACAAAGTATTAAAAATGCTCAATGGCACACTTAAGACAAAGAAAAGGAATAGAAAATACATCATAATGAATTCTTGCTAGCAGAGATGGGATAAAATATTAAACAGGACAGGCAGTAAAATAATATTTTAAAATCATCCAGTTATGTTGCAAAAAATGTAAAGAAAGCACCAGGAGATTTCCTCTTGGACTATTCTATATAAAGTAGTATTCAATTTCCCACAGAATAGAATAACAGAATGAAGGTCCGCATAGTTAAAGCAATGATATTCCCTGTAGTAACCCATGGATGTGAGAGCTGAACCATAAAGAAGGCTGAGCAAAGGAATATAGATGCTTTTGAATGGTGGTGTTAGAGGAAAATTCTGAAAGTGCCTCAGACAACAAGATCAAACTAGTCCATCCTCCAGGAAATAATGCCTGACTGCTCACTAGAGAGAATGATATTAGAGGCAAATATGCAGTACTTTGGCCATATAATGAGAAGACAGGAAAGCTTGGAGAAGATGCTGAAGAAAATGGAAGGAAAAAGGAAGAGGGGTCAACCAAGGGCAAGATGGGTGGATGTTATCCTTGAAGTGACTGGCTTGACCTTGAAGGAGCTGGGGGTGCCCATGGCCAATAGGGAGCTCTAGCGTGGGCATGTCATGAAGAGCCAGAAGCAACTAAACAAATAAACAACAAGAATAGCAGAAGTTTGGAAATCATTTTGCTGTCCTCATGAAAGCGGTGATCAGCTGTTAAAGTGTCCTGGCATCATGTGCCAGGAGGATGGGAAGGAATCGCAAGGGCAAAGCTGCTCTTAGGAGGTAGCCTCTCTCCCCATCTTTCCTCTTGGATTTCTTTGATCCACTCTCATTATGGGGCGGGGTAAGAATCTCCCTTTTTATAGTTTTTTCCCCACTTACCATATACTGCCATGAAGAATTGGCTATGGGTGGTGTTTTAAATAGGTTTCCAAGGAAGGTAGTTGGGGGCAGGGAAGATATGAACTGGTAATGCATCTTCTGGCACATTTGTGAAGGATGAGAATTTTGAATTGCTCCTGGACATCATGTGATCCTGCGGTTGGGGGAAAATCTCCTGTCACTGGGGCTGAAGGATTTTCCTAGGGATGGGGGGGGGGGGGGAAGAGAAAACATCCAAATGGGATAAGGGAGGAAGAGGAGCAATGTGATAAAAAAACTGGAAAAAAGAGGGAGGGGAAAAAGAAAAAGAAGAAAAAAATCCGAGAGGAAAAAAAAGTCAAGCTTCCTTTCTTCATTAAGGTGGGGGTGGTGCAAGAAAAAAAAAACCAAAAATGCAAAAGAATATAAGGGAATAAATTCAGCAGGAAAAAAAGTCCAACATGCTTCTCTTTACTGTATCCTATTGTGTCTCCAGATTTGTTGTATGTCGAGTTCAGATAAGCAGCTTAATCTTGTTTTCTTTCATCCATTCTTTAAATAAAGTCCAGTCAGTCTTTTTTCTAGTCTTTAACTGCATTGTTGCAATCCGTGAGGTCAGTTTGTCCAGCATCTTCTCCAGCCATTGGTCCTTTGTTGGTGTCACTTTCTGTCTCCACATTCTAGCGTATACGATTCTTGCGGCAGTAATGATGTAGGTAAAAAGCTTGTCTGTGTTTGTACTCCAATCAGTGTTTGTTAAACTGAGTAGGAAGAATTCCGGTTTTAGAGGGATTTTTATTTTTAAAATTCTCTGATTGATCTCATGTATCTCTTTCCAGTAGAGTTTGGCCTTATCACAGTTCCACCAGAGGTGGTGAAAGGTTCCTTCAAATTTGCCACATTTCCAACAATTTCCATTCAAATCTTTTGACATTTTCGCCAATTTGTTAAATACCATTGATGGGTCATCTTAATTAGATTCTCTTTTAATTCGTAGGAGTATGTATAATTCATTTTTCTTTTCCAAATTGTCTCCCATTCCTCTAATGCAGGGGTCCTCAAACTTTTAAAGCAGAGGGCCAGTCTACAATCCTTCAGACTGTTGAGGGGCCGAATTATCATTTGAAAAAGAAAAAACAACGAACAAATTCCTATGCACACTGCATATGTCTTATTTGTAGTGCAATACAACAATAACAATTAAAGAACAATATAATATTTAAAAATGAAAACAATTTTAACCAAAATAAACCTATCAGGATTTCAATGGAAAGTGTAGGCCTGATATTGGCCAATGAGATAGTCAAGTTAATTAGGATTGTTGTTGTTGCGTGCCTTCAAGTCATTTCAGACTTTGGGCGAGCCTAAGTCTAAAATATTTATTTATATACTACCTTTATTTACTACATTTATATCCCACCCTTCTCACCCCGAAGGGGACTCAGAGCAGCTGTATGTACATACGATATATTATATTATTAGCATAGCACAATATTAGCATTATATATTACTATATTGAACTATACCACTATACTGTAATATTATATGTAATATATAACATATAATTAATATTATTATATGGTATTATTATTAGTATTATATTGTATAACATTATAATATTTTATCAATATTATATGTAATATAATATTATATTATTATATAATATTATATTACATATAATAATAATAATAATAATAATAATAATATATTATTATTATTATTATTATTATTATTATTATTATTATTATTATTATATTATATGTAATATCCCCTCCCAAAAGGTCTAACTGCCATTCTGGACCAGAATGAAGAAGACGGGGCCAGGAAGACTTCTTTCCACCATGTCTCCTGCATCAATTTAATGATATAATAATATATAATAATATTATACTATATGTATATTATAATATATTGCATATACATGTAATATTAATAATAATATTATGATGTAATACAATGTAGTAATCATTATAATTCACTATTATAATTGTATATATTACATGCAATATTACTAATAATATTGCAATATTAGTCGTATAATATAATATATTGTATGTATATATACTTGTAAACCGTCCTGAGTCCCCTTCGGGGTGAGAAGGGCTGGATATAAATGTTGCAAATAAATAAATAAATAAAATATATACAATATATTATATTATTCAAGCTGATATAAAAATATTATATTATAAAAATGAGGGCGGGGGCCAGGTAAATGGCCTTGGAGGGCCGCATCCGGCCCCCGGGCCTTAGTTTGGGGACCCCTGCTCTAATGTAATCAATCTACCTATATTCCTAGCCCAATGTATCATGTATTGTTTGACAGCTACCTTCGCAGTGCTCCATTCTACTAAGGTTTTGTAAATTCTTGTTACTACTTTCTTCTTCTCTTTAATTATCACATCCCAATATGATATCTCTGTTGCAAATCCTACTTTTTTATCCTTATTGAAGTACTCCTGCAGTTGGTAGTATTGAAGCCAAGATATCTTGGTGAGGTTTGTGTTAATTTCATCGTGTGATCAAGTCACTCAGCTGTTGATCTTCTTTCACATCAACATTAAGGACTTTATCCCATGCCTCACCCCCAATTTTAAAACTGTTTTAATCCATTGTGCTAAAGTGACAGAGCCTGTCCTCTAATGCAGGTGGACTTCTTGTCTGCACTCATCTTTATTTGTCAGTTAAATGCCAGAAACAGCCATAAAAAGGTGAGGGGAGAGAAGATGGTTGACACCATCTCAGGAGCTCAGGATCTGCCATATTCCATTTCAAAACTACAAAAACAATGTAGGATGGGAGCTGTCAGAATCAGCCACATTAAATTGAATCGATGATGTAGTCAAATGGGATGTCCTGTGGGAGATTTCCTAACTAGCAATGAGTCCCCAGTACTCTCATCTGGAAATTACTAATACCTAGAAAAGTTTTATTTTTTATTTTTTACTATAAGTAAGAATTCTCATATTATAGTGTCATGGGGACATTCTGGAATTCATCATCTGTACACAACATTCCCAAGTCTCTCTTAGGAACTAGAGATCATAAGCAGCATGATCAGATATTATATGAACGACATATATATTTTTGATAAAATGCCATGTTAGAAAATCAGTGAATATGACAAGATACATTGCTAATTAATTTTATTGTTGAGAATAGATTTTTTGATATTTGGAATCATGAATCTTTATGTATCGGTATAGTTTGATATCTGTATTGAAGAGGTTGGATTGAATAGCAGCATAGTGAAAGCAATGGTATTCCCCATAGTAACATGTGGATGTGAGTGCTGGACCATAAGGAAGGCTGAGCGAAGGAAGATAGACGCTTTTGAACTCTGGTGCTGGAGGAAAATCCTGAGAGTGCCTTGGACCACAAGAAGACCCAACCAGTCCATCCTCCAGGAAATAATGCCCGGCTGCTCATTGGAGGGAAGGATATTAAAGGCAAAGCTGAAGTATTTTGGCCACATCATGAGGAGACAGGAAAGCTTGGAAAAGATCACGATGCTGGGGAAAATGGAAGGAAAAAGGAAGAGAGGCCGACCAAGGGCAAGATGGATGGACGGTAACCTTGAAGTGTCTGGCTTGACCTTGAAGGAACTGGGGGCAGTGACAGCTGACAGGGAGCTCTGGCGTGGACTGGTCCATGAGGTCACGAAGAGTCAGAGATGACTAAATGACTAAGCAGCAGCAGAGCAAATAAAATTTTCAAGCAATGTTCCTTGTGCACTTCAATGCATACTAATTGCTCCCTTGTGAAATAGGTTTCCAATATGTAATACTTTGTGTGGACTTCAATACTCACTACAAGCTCCCTTATGATGAATGGATTCCCTATTGATGTAAATAGGAGATGGAACTTTGAGGATCCAGTGTATATTTCAGTTTATGAATTCAGTGATTCTTTCTTTCTTTCTTTCTTTCCTTCTTTCTTTCTTTCTTTCTTTCTTTCTTTCTTTCTTTCTTTCTTTCTTTCTTTCTTTCTTCCTTCCTTCCTTCCTTCCTTCCTTCCTTCCTTCCTTCCTTCCTTTGTAGAAAATCTTTCTTACAAAAAAATTCAATAATCTGAAGTATAAGAAAAGAAACAAATGTGGGAATCAGTGCAAAAAGGAAAAGGAACAGTCTGGGGTCAATTTGAATAAGGTTGATTACAAGGTCCAATGCTAACCTAAATGAATCATCACTTGACAAGGAACTAGCTCAAATGATTGCATTTTACTTCAACAGGAGGGCAGAAACACATCTGTACTGGTCCTTCAAACCAAATATTATTGCAGATCCATTTTATGATATAGACTTGTAATAGATGTCATTCAGAAAGAATGTATAAACATTTTGCAAATGACAGATTTCTGTGGAAAGAAAAAAAATAGCCTAAATCCTATTGTTAGTAGATTGTTAGTAGACCAATTGAATCATTGAGATTTATCTATTTGCTGGCTTATTCTTTAACAATTACTGGTATTTCAGTATTTCAGTGAATCTATTCTGATTGAAACTAACCAACAGGATTCCAGACTTAAATTAATCTTTGTCACATTTGTATCTGGATAAAAAGCATTAGGTAAAGGTAAAGGTTTCCCCTGATGTTAAGTCCAGTCATGTCAGACTCTGGAGGTTGGTGTTCATCTCCATTTCTAAGCCGAAGAGCCGGCATTGTCCGTAGGCACCTCCTAGGTCATGTGGCCGGCATTACATAATTAAAAAAAATATTGATAGCAAAATAATGACTAGCTGTGATGTTTAATATTTTCCAAGTGTAAGAATCCACTTTTTTCAGTGAATCACTTACACACTTTTAAAAAATCAGTCCAGCCTCTGGACAACTATACAATGACAATACAAGTTTGTAAAGCTTCGGAACCAAAGCCCTTTATTCATTCTAGGAATTAAATTTGTCAAAAATGACAGATGTCCATTGCTGGAACACCTCTTTCTTTCATTTGTTCAAACCATTAACTGAAAATCTGATTTAAATCAAATTGAAGATCTTCAGTATGGGAGGGATCTGAACTAGAGGATTCATTTGGCTTCCGGGCTGATTAATTTCTGAAGCTCAAAGGGTTTTTGTTTGAAGGACTGAGAAATGTGGTGCTTAACATAGCCAGACAGTGTAATGTTATAAATTCCCAATGCAGGAAACCTCATTCGTCTTAAGCTGGCTCTCTGGTTTAGATAGACTGCCTAAGTATACAAGAGTGAACCACATAAGGTTATTTATAGTATATGCTAGTGCATTGACAAGGAAAATGTGCGGATGTGTGGTTTAATGTATTATTGGGCCCAAGTGACCATTAAGCCATTTGACGGCAGGTGACTCTCTGTTAGAGAGTCAATCATTGCATGCATTTTAATTTTGTAAAAAATGCAGCACCCAGAGAAGGAAATCATTAGCTGCAAAATAGGCACCGCAATAAATGTCATGGGCTACAGTAATACACACATATATATCATCTATTGAAGACATTTCAAGGTTATACATATTCTTCTATAACTCAGACAGAAAGTATTATCCAGGTCTGTCTCTTGTGCATTTCACATTAGCCTCTTACAGTATGAAGGGAGTTGAACAGGGCCTCTCTGCAGAATGTTTAATATATTTCTTATTAAGCTAATCTGTCTTCTAATGATGAGGTATGGTTGAGTGCTAAAGTAACTCGCATCTAGAATGGCCTAGCACTAAGCATAATGTATCCCCCTGTTTACAATGATCAATGGCATTCCCATTGATCATAACAGATCTGTTCTGTTTCAGATGACTGATCCCTATATCTGAGCATTCAGTATTGATAATACATTAAGTCACTATCAGCTCCAAACAGCACAGCACAACAGCTGCAAAGTAGATGCTTTATTGTAAACTTGCAAATGAATCATTCACTTTGCTTATTGCCTCTTCCAGAATTTGCCACTTCACAATAAATTACCCAGTATTTTTCCTCCCCACTCTTTCCAACTCACAAACTTTAATAGCAGTGTATAAATGGTCAGGACTTCTATATGTCTTTGTGTTCTAAGAAATCTCAGCAGTTTGTGGGGTTCTTAAAGTTTGGCGTATGTAGCAATCTAAGTAGTTACAATAGGAAAACAAAGGAATTGATATGTTGAGATTATTAAATGCTTAAGAATTAATGATAAATGGCTTTCTCATGTCTGCTCTCATGGATTTGTGAAATTAAGTTCTCAATTTCCTACATTTGCCATGATCAGACTCACCGCATGATCTTATTACACATTCAGTTTATAATGCATATATCTAAAATAATTTTGTATACATTTTAATGAAACAGTCACATATTCTGATAAACACACAACATAAGGGCAATTTCAAGAGAGAGTTAAGACTAGCTTCTGTACTCTCACAAATGCACACTCCTCTTAAGCATCATAGCTCAGGAGCAGAGCACAATTTATACAGATAATTTTTACAGATATCTCCAGCTAAGTGTGCTATGTAAAGTAAATAAGCCCCTGACATGGATCCCTTTCTGGAAAAAAGGCAGGGATATAATTCCGATAAATAGATAAATAGAATTCATAATAGAGAAGGCAAGGGTAATTGATGAATAATCTGATTTATGATAAAGCACCCTCCTATGTGTGGTATTGGCATTGCATAGTAAATGTAAAAGTATGTATTTTAACAGTTGCAGTTAGTCACGCAATTTTGAAAAAATCATTCCTACAAGAATACCAGCCTCTACACTTTCAGCTTCAAACCATCTATTAAAGGTTGAAGAGTGATGTTTCCAGTCATATCTTGATCCCCTTAGTGGGAAATCATTAGTATACAATTAATTATTTATTTATAAAAAACTTCAGAATATTTTCTTTCAAATACAAATATTAATTGTGTATATGGATATATCATGTTGTACAGTCATAACTGGACCCTGTCACTTCAAGTTAAACTCCCATCAGAGAGTAAACTGTATGTCCAAGGGTTCTCAAAAATTTTCAGCCATGGAGGCCTTTTTGAAGCAAAAGTTTATTATGGAGACCCAAAAAATGTTTATATATTATATCATATATTTATATATCAGAAATGGGCAAACTATTGGACACATGGTCCACACTGCATTTTCAAATTTGACAGATGGGCCGGATCAGAGGCAGATGGATGGAAAGTGTTTGTGTGAACTAATTGAAAAAAAACATGAAAAAATTCCTATGCACAATGCACATATTTAATTTATAATGCAAAAAGAGGAAAGAAAGAACAAGACAATATTTAAAATTAAAAACAATTTGAATCAACACAAACGTAACAGTATTTCAGTGGAAGACCCCAGGGGCTATCCAGTCCAACCCCCTCCTGCCATGCAGGAAAAGTACAATAAAAGCACCTCCAATCGATGGACATCTGGCCTTTGTAACAACAACAGCAGCAGCAGCAGCAGAAGCAATAATAGGAACAACCCCATAGCATTGAGACATTTCAGTAGAAATGGTGCCAAACTGCATTAATTCTACACTGTAGAATTATGACCCTGGAGAACAGGATTGAAATCCCCACTTGGCCATAGAAACCCATTAGGTGATTTTGGGAAGTTGCAGTTTCTCAGCCTCGGATCTTGCTAAGAAACTGCCACAATATATCACCTTAGACTCAGCATATGTCAGAAA